>NC_134460.1:25895000-25995796 GCF_047948215.1 Lycorma delicatula | reverse complement strand
TATAGCAGTTTATCAGTACGCATGCTAGAAAAAGATTTGTGTATGTGTGATTTCATCGGGTGTATATCCAATGAAGAAAATCGTTCTAACAAAGAATCCTATATTAACCAATAGATTAATGAAAAAAATTATACTGAACAAGATAATATACTAAATCATATAAAAGAAATAAATGGGACGATAAAACTGCGAGTGAATGATGGAAGTGGAATAATAATAATAATGATATGCATTTGATGATTTTATGGGAGGTCACGTCTTACGATATTATTCGTAGATAAGCTATGCAAGCCGCCTTATTTTTAACTTGAGTATACAGCAGCCTGTCCCATCCCATCCCATCCCTTTTGACAAAGCTTCTGGCGACGTTGAATCGTACAGAGGATGGTAAGGCGTTGTCGGTAAACAGGAAACATAATTTGACAATAAGAAAGAAAAGAATTCCCGTTTATAAAGCGAACATGTCCTGATAGTTATTTGTACAAAGTAGGAAAGTAATAAGAAGAATTAACGACGCTGATTATTATTATTATTATGTCGGAGGAGCCGGCCGGTCGGTAAGGAAAAAGATGTTTTTAAGAGCTTAAGAAGTTTCATTCGGAATACTTGTGAGTAGGTTTTGCGTCGTAGGCAGTGAAGCCTGTTTTGGAATGTAGCGTGGTGGTGGATCGGAGAGATGTTGTGATGTGAGATTTGCATAAATGGTGATCGGCGATCATTATCAGTGGGTGCATGTGTGTGCGCGTGCGTGGGCGACGTTGTAACGCCGTGTTCTGTCTTCGGCGCAAAGCGTTCTCGTAGTGGACGAGGAGGGCCGTTTCGCGGCCGTTCATCCGCCCCCTCGTCATCGCCCTCTCTCTTCGGTGTCCCATTAAGAAAAAAGCCATTCATTGATCTCGAGAGACTCAACTGCAACAGCCGGCTAGTATTGTATGCAACTTTCTACCGACGGGCGCCGTTGCGATGGCTCGCCGCTCGCATGTGATGCGATGCGATGCACGCACAAAGCGGGTGCACCTTGCACAACTCCCGGTAAAACTACCTTATACACTGCGACCTGCGCGCCGTACGATTTCATTGATAAATTGCAATCGTTCTACTCTACGCATTCATTCAATCGGTTATTCATTGAGAGATTTAATACTACATCGGTTTTAAAATAGAAATCTCGTGCATTAAATATTTATTAAAATTCACTTATCGTTTAAAGTTGAAAGTCTATATATTAATCGAAATACGTTGTTTACGCTATATTTTTAGTGTTTAATACAGAATTCAAGCGAATTAATAGGCGCAACCAAATAGTTTTATTGAAGATAAGCGGCACCAATCGATGTGATCTTATTTTTATTTAAATTCTTAATTAAAAATCTAATATATCAATGAAAAAGTTTGTTTGCAAAAGCATCACGCGAGAACCAACCGAGAAAAGATCGAGGGCCAAGTTCCCTTTGGGGTGAAAATGCGAATTAAAAATATTCATTAAAGAAACAAAAATCAATCTTTTACTTCATTATATTTCTATCACCATAGCAACAGAAATATAAAATATTAACACTACTGTGGTTATTACTATTCTGTCTTCTGTAATTTAGTTTTTACATTTTTTTTAAATTCCTCTTCTCTTTCCTTTTTATGGAACTTAACATTCTCTTTCATTATTATTTTATCTTCTTTCCACATTGTTCTCCTTCCATAAGGATTACAAACGAGTCGGGGTCCAGGAGGCGGAGCTCCCTGACCGGCTCGTAGTATTAAAAGAATGACGTTTTTTTTTTTTTTTAATTATTGATTGAACGTTGTTGATTAAACATTGACGATCATGCCGATACAAACTTTTATTTGTCACCAAAAATACTGATATAAATATTTTTATCTGCTTGTTAATCTAACACGATTTTTAGACTTAATTACTAATATTTTCTTTGCCCTCATCTAATCAAATGTTTTTATAGTTATCTCCTAGTTTTCTAATAATAATTATTTGAGTGAGAAATGTTTTTTTATAATAGTTAGAAAAAATTATTTCTTTTTATTAGCTGAAAATGAAAGCTGTAATTGAAGACTATATATACTCGTAGTTATTACGATAAATATAATGGGATTATTTTACTTTCTTTTTTTTTAACGGGTAAATACAAAAGAAGTGTTGAAGAATGGAAAAAACTTTTTCTTTGAAAATTATTGATGGAAATTATTTAAAACTATTAACCTTTTTAAACGACAAACCGAAAAAGGTTAAATAAATATATCGTTTTCAAAATTTACATTATAACGTTTAAATCGCTCTTCCAACCATTTTCAGTGATTGTACTTAAGTTCACCTTGATATTTTTGCTTGTGATTTCTATTCATTAGGTAGACAAGCGTTTGGAATTTATTTTAAATTTTGTTAATTTATTAAAAAGAATATACATTATTTAAGTTTCTTATACTTAAGACTTCAAAGCTGCTATGTGGGATAGCTGTACTGAAGATGATACGCCGATTAATCCTAAAAAAGAATGTCTCAAAATATTAATTCAATAAAAAATAATTCAAAGTATATTATTTTTATAACAAAAATTTAAGAAATAGGGCTATTCAAAATTAATATTTGAGTTTTTATTAAGAAAACGTATAATTACAAGTTTTTTACATTCATATGAAATTATTTGCTTCAAAATTTCTTCCTTTTTGGTACGCGAGATTTTTTCAGAAAAAAAAAAAAGGTAATTTTATAAGAATATTTTCTATGTTCTTATAATGAAAATTATTTTCTTAGATTAAGAAAATGTTAAAAACCGATAGAGCTTTATGACGATGCACGAAACACCTTTCTGGAGAGCTAATTCCAGTCTAGTTTATTCCCAAATTCTAATTTTTTCTACATAATTAATGTAGATTAATGTGTTATATATATATACGAGTTAATTAATTTATATATATATTGTAGAAAATATCACATTTATAATTGTGTGCGCGCGCGTGGAACGCATTATAAATGAGATATTTTCTACAATGTTAATGTATTATAACGAGCCGCCTCATCATTAGTAAATCTTTATCTGAACTAAATTCAGACCTTATTGACAAAATAAAAAATTAAATTTTCATTAAAAGTATTGGAAAGCATTTTCTTAAAGATTTTTACGGAACAGAATATTATAAGAGATCTACTTCATAATGTTTTTCAGCTTAGTTAAATTTGTGATCATATAATCATCACTCATTTTAATTTTCATCAAGTAGTGAACATTACAGCTAAAAAAATTATTTCAATACTTTATTGATAGTGCTAGAAGTCTGCTTCTACAGTATGAAATTAATGAAAGATTGTACGAAAATCATCGGGCGTGTTGCAAGACTTGTGTGACACCGTATTGGTAGGCCGGATCACTGGAATTATGGACTAAAGAAAGGACAACCTCAGGGATATCAGTCAGCTGGAAAAACGTCCAATTGGACGAGGATAATGATAAAAGGTTAATAGAGCATTAATTGTAATTTGCGTATCTCAGTTGGGTGTAAAATCGCGCTAGGTTAAAGTATAGTTTAAAAAAGTACTTTTTTTTGAAACAGGAACAGTAATTTCAAAATTTTAAACAAGAATACAGTAGTTTTTTTGAAAATATACCGTTTTTGGGGGAGGGATTTACTTATCCAATATGTATTTTAGAAAAATAAAAATAAAATTAAGAGCTATAATTAAAAAAAAGTTAAAATAATAATAAAGAAATAAACTGCACCGGTCAATAGAAATATTATTAGGGAATAAATTAAGAGCATCCTCGACTTTTACTTCCTTGTACGAAGTAAAGGAAGTATTGTGATCGCGAAATATTTCGGATTTCATATTTCAACGGAATTATCCATTTTGACTAGTTTCGGCGTGACGTCTGTTCGAAGGTATGTGCGTATGTATCTCGCATAACCCAAAAACGATTAGCTGTAGGATGTTGAAATTTTGGATTTAGAAATGTTGTAACGTCTAGTTGTCTGTCCATCTCCCTTTTTGATTGTAATCGAAATTTTAATTAATGAAATATTTGGATCTTAAAGGGAAGGCACCCATCGGTTCGAATCAGACTTCATCTCCTTTTGTTTTAAAATTTTTTTTTTAACTTTATTTTTTTTAATTTAAATATATTGATTTAATAATTAGGCCGTGATTACAAAAAAAATACAAGAAATTAATTGATAAAAAAAAATGAAAAAAATTATTAGTGAAATAAAAATAAGAAGTTATTCAAATTATCAAGGTTAATTGAAACCCACCACCAAAGAACACCGGAATCCACGATCTATTATTCAAATCCGTATAAAAATAACTGCCTTTGCTAGGACTTGAACGCTGGAACTCTCGACTTCCAAATCAGCTGATTTGGTTCATCGGAGACCTTACTTCAGGAACCTAACTTCAATTTTGATTAATGATGGACTTATCATTAATTAAACTTATTTATGGTTCCTGTTGTAAGTGCTAACAGAGAAAAAAATAAATTTTAAGTTGAAAATAAAACGTACATTACGCTGTTTAATTAAAAGAATTTTAAATTATTTAAAGGATTACCATATGCAAATTCTGTAAAATATTTCTTTGTGCTTTTTTATATTTATAGATTAATTGGTATCATTTTTGCTCATTGAACTTTCAGTGTTGAACATTTATTTATAAAAACAAAATAAATTTAAAAAAAAACAAGAATGAATACATGTATAAAAAATAGGTGTAAATTCTTCTTGTTAAATTTTATCCGGCGATCTAACTTATTAAAAAAGAGAATTAAGTGAGAATTAATTAAAATAGGCGGCATCAACACAGTATATTCAGGACAGGTGAAAGAGAATAGTAGTAAGAAAGAAGAGGAGGTTTTAGTACAAATGGTAGTGTGGTGGTATGTAGATCGAAACGGCCGATAAATGAAAGGAGTAAAAGAAGAAACGATTGGAAAGGAGTTTTTTGTGCATGTTTATTTGTATGAAAAAAAAACATTTATGTAAAAAAAATCGGAAAACAGAATGGAATAAGACCAAACGTATTTCGTTCTCATTAGTGAAGAGAAAAGGTGAGACTTGAGACTTTTTTTTAAATATACGGTAATTTAAAGGGGAAATAATAATTTAACATATTTACATAAGAATGTCGGAGAGGAGGCGCATATGATTGTTTAAAATGACAATTTACGGGTCGGCTGCTGGAAACACATAAAATAATGTTATCGTTGAATCGATCTTTTAGTGGTACTTCGTTTTTATACTTTCATTCGTTTCGATACTGATTGTTTTCGGTTCCAAATATTGTGGCGACAAAGGCTGTAAACAATCGCGCCTCTTCGATTGCTGTTGCCACTGTTTTTTACCGGTTGTTATACACGTTTTCATATAGTATGACGACACATCTACTACTACTGAATATAGAACCAACACTGATTATACAGTTGATTCACAAACGGGCTTCTGCGTTATAAGTAGAAAGAGTGCGAAGAGTTTTCTCCCGTTCCACTCAAATAGTAGTATAAATTCATCTTTATTTTGAATGAATATAAACTATTGTTCACGTAGATTAATAATGTATTTCTGAAATAAGCTGTTAGATTTTATTTTCCTTTGCCTTTTATCTTTTTTTCTTAAAGACCTATTTGCAATACATATAAGTATATTATATACTTCTAACCAATGACGTCATTAACTAATTATGTATATTCTGATTAAATGTTGGTACCTTATAGATACAGATTCTATTTTATTTTAAAATCAAATCTGATAATCATACCGTTGTGAGGATAACTTAATGAAACTTTTATACAGGAATATACTAAATATAGAAAATAATTACGAAATAGTTTACAATTCAGGTGGCGTTTATGAAAATTGATATATACAGTATTCAAAAGTGACACAACCTTATGGGAAAGTGAGTAAGTTATATCGCATGAAAATAAACAAGAACAAAACAAAAGTAATGAAATGTAGTAGAAATAACAAAGATGGACCGCTGAATGTGAAAATAGGAGGAGAAAAGATTATGGAGGTAGAAGAATTTTGTTATTTGGGAAGTAAAATTACTAAAGATGGACGAAACAGGAGCGATATAAAATGCCGAATAGCACAAGCTAAACGAGCCTTCAGTAAGAAATATAATTTGTTTACATCAAAAATTAATTTAAATGTCAGGAAAAGATTTTTGAAAGTGTATGTTTGGAGTGTCGCTTTATATGGAAGTGAAACTTGGACGATCGGAGTATCTGAGAAGAAAAGATTAGAAGCTTTTGAAATGCGGTGCTATAGGAGAATGTTAAAAATCAGACGGGTGGATAAAGTGACAAATGAAGAGGTATTGCGGCAAATAGATGAAGAAAGAAGCGTTTGGAAAAATATAGTTAAAAGAAGAGACAGACTTATAGGCCACATGCTAAGGCATCCTGGAATAGTCGCTTTAATATTGGAAGGACAGGTAGAAGGGAAAAATTGTGTAGGCAGGCCACGTTTGGAGTATGTAAAACAAATTGTTGGGGATGTAGGATGTAGAGGGTATACTGAAATGAAACGACTAGCACTAGATAGGGAATCTTGGAGAGCTGCATCAAACCAGTCAAATGACTGAAGACAAAAAAAAAAAAAAAGAGTAAGTTATAATAGTTGTTGAAAGTGACCTCTATTATGCGATTCACCTAATCGAACATGACTTTGCATGCTCTTAAACACATGTTGTAACATTTATTGAGGAATTGCAGAGAAACATCATTCGATTTCGCTCTACAATTCGGGAACGGTGTGATGATGAGTTTTTTAAACAGTATCCTTAAGGTATCCCCACAAGAAAAAGTAAGAAGGGGATAAATCAGGGGGCCACAATCACTTGTCCATGAAAACATTGATTTAAGAGAGTCATAGTGTTGTTGATCGTATGTGCCGTAGCATTTTCCTGCTGAAACCACGTCGCTGCTCAAACCGTCTACAGCCGGTCTGCAAGTATAATGTTTAAAAATTGTTGCACCATCTGTATGTAACGCTCGCTGTTCACTGTGTCGTGAAATAATGTCCTGAACATTCGCCTACGTGACATTGCACACCGAACGTCCTCTTTTTGTCCGTGCAGCTAATGTGGATTTTCCGTAAACCAAATGCGTGAATTCTGTGCGTTCACGTAGATCCATCAAGGTGGTAACATGTCAGACCGAAACAAGTCATCGATTTTTCTCCATCTGGTATTAAAGATGACATGAATCACTGACAGAAAGCTGTACGTTTTTCACTGTCTACATGTAACACCTCGTGAACAACACGAATTCTTTAAATACTTGCGCAATGCCGTGTGGGCTCTACCAACGGAGAGAGCAGACTGGCTAGATAGGCGTCGCACAAACCTCTTGGAAGTAACAGAATATGCAGCTTGCACGTCGATCAATTTTTCTGCTATTGGCACTTTCGGTCGACCATATTTGTCTGCATCTGCTACATTCCCCGTCTCTTGGAACTTGTCGTTCTGCCGCTTGATAGAGGACTTATTTGATGAAGTATAGTGTGGATCGTACTTTTCAGTGAAGGCATTCTGGATCTGGACATAACTGGCACATCTAATGTGTTAGAAGACAATGAATATCTATTCTTCATTGTGTAACCCATTTTCCCTCAATTAAATGTGCAACAAAAGAAGGAAACATTTTTCTATGAGATTGCGTCACTTTTTGAACACTGATATATATGTACACATTTAATGGGATGTGAAAAAAAAATTTTTTTTCTAATTTTTAATTTCTATTTAAAAAATTTATCGACAGAAGTTATTTATTTTTATTTTTTTTTTGTAAAATAATAACTTTTAATTGTTCTTTCAATAAATTGATAAGAACGCTTTTTTTAAAATGGTTCAGAAATTTATTTAAAAAATGCTAACGGAAATACAATTAGGCCCTTTCTTGTATGCCGAAGTATTGTTTTATACGAAAACATTTCTGTTTTGGTAAAGATGAATATGGCTACATTATTTATAGTTTTAAATGAGTCATAATTTTTTGGGGGGAAAGTTTATAAATATAAATACAAGGATTAAGTTGTTTAAGTTTCTAAATATTGGTCTACATGATTTTTAAGTGCGGGTACCAGATAATGAACTGATAGCCCATTTTTACATCTTAAATCTCAGGAGATATATTTTGAACGGGAATATACGTAAGCGAACCGTACGTAATAAATATTTAACAATGATTACAAGCTTATTGAATTAGTGCACTTCAAATCATAACAGTTAGAAGTTTTTATACGAAAATTAAATTTAAATTTGTATAATCAATCGTTTAGTTTTTAATCAAAACTAAACAGTGATCAACCTCAAGCGGTTCAAGTACATTCCGAAAAGATTAAAAAATTTAACATCAACAATCATTATTACGTGCATTTGTATATACCCTTTAACTTTAAATTTGGAACTATAGATAAACATTCACAATCACTAGATAGATGTTAATACTTGTAGGATACATATATTTATGAAAAAGTGAAGAGGCCAGCGACTTCATTCTCCGAAAGCCTCCAGCTTTCTGAGAATGGTAATTTGACGTAAAATCTCATTAATAATGATGAATATATTTTATAAGCTTTTATTTTACTTGCTTTAGTTATAATCAAATCTTGCAACTGCTATATCTTTTGATCTATCGTATGAAAATCAATGAAATTTGGTACACGTATGTAACTTCGGTGACAATTGAATACTACAGTGTTAGAGTTTGGATATGACCCACCCACACCCCTTCACGCACTACCCCTACGCTAAATTCATGCATGTTGCTGAAAACTGTTATTTCTCATCAACTATCGTATGAAAATCAATGAAATTTGATACACGTATGCAACTTCGATGTGTAAAAATAAATATTTTTACTTTTTTTTTAGTCTTAATAAACAAACAAAGCTTTTATTTCAGTTGAGGAAAGGGTAATCGATTTAGAGATATGTGTTAACGATGATTTTTGATTTGAAAAATAACACAAAAGAATGTTATACAAGATTTCTGCTCTGAAGGTCTAATTTCCTTTTCCCTGTAAATACTTTTTTCCTGTTTAGCCTCCTGGAATTACCGTTCAGGTATTACTTATGAGGATATGTTTGAGTGTAAGTGAAGTGTAGTCTTGTACAGTCGCAGTTCGACCATTTCTGAGATGTGTGGTTAATTGAAACCCAACAACCAAAGAACCTAACGGTATCCACGATATGGTATTCAAATCCGTAGAAAAGTAACTGCCTTTACTAGGATTTGAACTTTAAAACTCTCGACTTCGAAAAAAGCTGATTTGCGATGACGAGTTAATCACTAGACTAGCCCGGTGGGCTCCCTGTAGTTTACCTGATGGACACAGATTTACCAGAGGGTTTGAACGGTTCATAAGATATTGTGACGTTTGGTATAATATATTTTTATGACTTTCAAAATCGGTATTAAAATCTAAATGTAATTTGCGATTGCTTATGTATATAAAGGAGACGTCACTTATAATTTCTGATATACTTTTTTATGAAAATTCCTGGAATTTTTACCCGTGCTGGACGTTTCACTAAATAGATGGATCAAGAAGATTCAAAGGTTTATGATAATATAAACTTTAGGTTACGTACATAAAACGAAGTGTAATTAAGGGTTTTTTTAATCGGATAGCTCTACGTTAGACACCTACCTAGCCGGATACGAAGATATATTTTACGTCCAACTGGAAAATGTAAACTATTCAATAATACCGTTATCTCTTTTTTTTCTGTTTAGTCTCCCGAACCACCGTAAGGTATTACTTCAAAGGAAGAATGAGAATAATATGTATGAATATAAACGATTTGTAGTCTTGTACAGTCTTAGGTCGACCATTCCTGAGATGTGTGGTTAATTGAGACCTAACCACCAAAGAACACCGATATCGATATGGTATTCAAATCCGTTTAAAGAAACTAAGATTTGAACCTTAGAACTTTCGACTTCGAAATCAGCTGATTTGCGATGACGCGTTAACTAGCCCGGTAGGCATTATTCAAGAATAACGGAATACACTAGGGAAATGTCTTCTCATTCTAAAGGAGATGTAAGTTGGCATATTACTAACGTTCTTAATCATTAATTTGCTGAGCCAATTTTCCCATATTTAGACATAATCTTGAGCTTACCGGAAGAAATCCTTAGGCGTTAATATGATTTTTATAGATGTTTATATAGAGTTTTTCAGATTAGAAAAAAAATAAAGAATATCAACATACCAAAATTCTGATAGCGAAGATAGAAAGATTTTAGTATCACTGCGTTTGTACATGCGATCTGTGTAGGTTAAAATCATAAACTCATTCTAAATATAAAAAAATGTAATTTATAAGTTTATTTTTAACATAATGAAGTTCAAAAATAAATTTAACCGGTAGAGATGGCGGTACTCAAAATGTAAAGATCAAATTAAAGGAGAATTTACGAAATATAAACGAGTAGTACAGTACGATTGCGACAAGTAACAGTTGACTTGGTTGGATTTTAGTGGCGGGGGGAGCAGGAGAGGGAATAGCGGCGTAGGAGTATTAGTGTGTGCGTTGCAATTCTAGCGGGGGCGTTTATAAAATACATAACTTCTTAATGTCGACCGTAGTAGATATTTCCATAAAAGATTTCCCTTGCAAATAATCGTATTGTAACTGCCAACAAATGGACCTGTACTTGAGAAAGTCACGATTAGTGGTAAGTGTATGACGGGGCGGCGCTGGCTGACTCTTGGCTGTCGGTGTGGCGCCTCACATTTCACCGTACATAGCAAGTTATACGTACATATTCCAATACTTTTATTGTTTTAACATTATTATTGTTATTATTAACTCTATATCTGTTCATTTGTTTTTGTAAGAACAGCTTAGTTTTATATAATCATTCGTTAATACTTAACTCATATGAACAAGAAAATAGAAATTATGTCACGCTCCAGACAAGAAAGTCGGTTTCAAATCTGTATTACAATGAATTATACCATCGAAAATGATTAAATTGTTTCTGTTTTTAATTGCGTGTTAATTATTACGACAGGAAACTTCTTGCTAAATAAATAAATAAAAACTGGAAAGAAAATTAAAAATACATGTTTTTACTCGTATATCTATTTATAAAAAAAAACTGATGCGGACACATGACTTCCTTGTACCTCTATTAAATTATTACATACGCCTTTTGCTGCACTTCATTAAAACTTATTTCATTTGAAAGTGAGATACGATCCTCCACTTTTTTAATAAAGTGGACGGTTAAACAATTGCATTGTGGTGGACACCACATTCCACCACATTTTTTTTCTGGTGTCCGTATCAGCATTTTATATTAGATTATATATTAATTTTGTTTCACATCGTTCAAGTAGTTATGACGTGTAAGTGAGAACGTGTCGGATCCGTAATCATGGTCACATCGGTTCGATCCCACTTCATATACATATTTTTTTAATTTACTTATTACTTTTTTTATATTAATTTAATAATAAATTATTAACCTCTGTAAAAAATGTTTTAATTAAAATTGAAAGTACATAAAATTTTATTTCACTAATATGATTTTGTTTTCATATTTTTTTACTGTTATTATTGAATTATTATTTATTTTAAAACATTTTTACAATCAGAGGTTAATAATTATTAATAAATCAATATATTCAAATTTTAAAAAAAGTTTAAAAAAAATGTATTCATATACATATTTTTGTTTTACTTTTTAAGTCGGATCGAACCGATGTGCCTTCCCGTTGACCCAAATATTTCATTAATTAAAATTTTATTTGGCTATAAATCTGGAAACAGTGAAAATAAGTACCACTTACAATATATAATATATCCACTTATAATATATCGTTGAAAAGCTGTCGATGAACGCTCATTATTGGCAGTTAAGAAGAAGTCCAAAATCCAAATGTTTTGTATTCCGGGCTTTTTTTTTGACACTTTTGGTTCAGTTGATTGCAATCAAAAGGGGAGGTGCACAACTAGATGTTACAACAGTACTAAATTCAAAATTTCAACAATCTACGGCTATTCATTTTTGAGATATGCGAGATATATATTTGTACGTACAGACGCCACGCCGAAACTAATCAAAATGGATTCAGGGACAGTCAAAATTGATATTTCCGTTGAAATCTGAAAACCGGAATTTTTCGCGATTACTTCCTTTACTTCATACAAGGAATTAAAAAGTTTTCGAGAACAATAATTGAACTGATATGATATCACCCTCCTGAAAAAAAAACCAATCATTCTCAAGAATAAGTATCTTATTAACGAAAACAAAGGAAATTTCCATTTGCCTTTTTACCTACAATTTAATTAACGCGCAAAATAAATAAAAATGAATCTACTATTAGAAATTTTGTAATAAAGTAAAGCGTATAATATTGAAGCGTAAAAACCAGCATGTAGTCCTCCTTTGGGAATTATCAGTTATAATTATAATTTATTATCGTGAAAGTTTAGTGAAATTAAATAATATTCAGCCCTGAAAATGAAAACATTCACTATATTCAACGCAGGACTAGTGAAAAAAACTCTCAGAGAAAGAAACAGCATTAATCAAAATTAATGCTGATTTAACTTAAGATATTTTATAAGCATTGCATCCTTAGAATAGTGAGGGGCAGGTAGTGAAAAAGAAAAATTATTTTTGACAAATTTTTTTGTGGGAAATAAAACATTTTACAAATATTTCCATCTGGTATAAAGACGAGAGATCAGGCATTCGTTAGAACTAAAATCTTAAATTCAAACTGATATTTTTTTTTATAACCTTTTTTCTTTATATTAGAAGATAAGGACCAAGGATAAAGATAAATTTTATAATTTATCAGTGATTAAATTTTAAGCTCCATGCTAATGCTAAAAAACTTCGGCGATAAAACTTACTTTGTTTCTAAAATAAGTGAAAATAAAATTCTATAAATAACGTCAAAGAGCGAAGAAGAATTGTTCCTATTTCTGGTGAATATTTATCCAAGCTCTGCTTGTCCGTTCACGCATGCGTAGTACTGAACGTGTTACCCTCTCGCCCACTTCCGATCCTCCATATTATTATAAGTTTTTTGAATTCGTTTAACGTTACTAAACAAAAAACAAACTGGAATTATGGAGAAAGAAGAAGTGGACAGAGAGAGAATGAGTTCATGGAGGGATACGTGGTGCATAAAATTTTCTTTATGTTGACCGATTGGTGGGGATAAATGAATTGATCAGTTCATTTCGGTTCGATATTATTTAATATCACTCGTTCTAGTTATTCCGTAGTCTATATTGGTGTCGTAAAAATATATAAATACAGGTCGGCTGTATTACTAAGAGCACTGGTCTGAGCATGCGCACTTATGTTTAAACGCCGCTAATCCTTACGGCCCACATTCAGTATATAATCCGTGTAATATTAAAAATAAACTAAAAAAATATAAGTTAATGCATTATGATATATGAAATAGCATATACGATATAATAAAAACTTGATATATTTTTGTTGTTTGATTTACAGTATGTTTTATATAGAATTTTTTAAAGTTTTAATAGTTTTACCATACTATTCATTTATTCTTTATTTATCAACCCTTATTTTATTATATTAATAATAAGTTATATTTTAATAGATAAATAAAGATATAAATAAAATTTAAAATGATGATTCGTACTTGGTCACACATATAATTTACACTTTTGGTTGGTTTAACGTAGATTTAAAAATGATTCAATAATCCATTTTTACAACCAAAACGGAAAAAAGTTATCGTAGGTTGATGTAAACCAATGTAATGACATAAAGAACTCCGTTCGTATAAAAATTCTGATTGGTAATTCTGTTTTTATTTACGTTTATGCAGTAATATATTTTTTGGGTTTGTTATCTATTTATTATTCAATACCTTAACTGATATTGTTAACGTTAATATCATTATAAACCATAAAATACTCGCAAAGTAATTAAATTATAGACTGGCCCGTTATGTACAGGTTCAAAAAGTGATAATATACGAAAATGTCAAATTTTACTTCCCCGTCTAGTTAGCGCTATAGTTATAGAAGGGAAAGTACTGTAATCGGTCCAATTTGGGCACATGCGGTTTTCACCAAATAGACGTTTTGACACCTAACGAAATCAAAAAAAAAAAAGAAAATTTTCCGGATGTTAATATTTGTTGTACGTACCAGGTGTTCGGTGTTTGCCTCTAAATCACCTTGTATCTCTAGAACTACTGGACCGATTTTAACCAAACTTGGTTAGATTACTTCTACATATGGGGCATTGATGCCATTACATTTTCAACTTAAAATATCAAGGGGGTGAGGCAGCTGAGTAAGGTCCCCGTCAGTATCTCGAGATTTCGCCTAATTAAGATCGTATTTTTCTTAGGCACGTTTGATCATAATTAAAAAATAAAAATATTTATGAAAATAATTTTTCAAAATCGCACCTTTACCAAAAAAATGCTGTTGTAGTTGTCTGCTATATTGTGACGTCATAGGTGAGCGGTAGAATTAAATAAATGAATAATATTTATAATGTAAAAAAGTAATTCGGTCAGACTAGGTGTAAAACTCGATCGCCTGGTTAACTCGGTACATCGTGCGTTAAGCCTCGCTGCTACACCAGTCTGGTACTTATTTTTCAAATAAGTTTTTAATTAATGAAATATTTGTATCTTACAAGGGGAAGGCATATCGGTTCGAATCAGACTTCATCTCTTTTTTTTAACTTATTTTTTTTAATTTAAATATATTAATTAATAACTATTAACCTCTGATTATAAAAAAAGTTCTTACGATAAATAGTAATTCAATAATAACAATAAAAAAACGAAAAAATATGAAAAAATATTAGACGTTATTAATGAAATAAAATTTTATGTACTACTCTGTTTAGTTTTTGTAGTAGAATTACGTTTTCCATTCCATTATTAAGCTGTTCACCGCATAAACACAATTTTTAACAATTCATTCGTCTTTTAAATCCATATTTGATATTGCCTGGTCAGGGCTCGCTCCCTATACCCCTATTGTGTTCATTATCCTCAAGATTGTGAAAATAATTCGGATAATAACAATTTAAGCTTATTTTGATGGATATGTCTTATTTACCATCGTAAATGAAGAACATTAGGTAACTATGAAAAAGATTTGGTGCTAGATCTACTACGGCGTTATTACATTGTATTCAGTTGATCAATTATGCGTCTACGATGCGTAAAAACCTTTTATCACAAATATATCCAGTTTTGGGAACAATTACATACGAGTAAGTTAGAAAAGTTGATCATAATTAGTTAGTTTTTTGGGGGTATGAATAACCTCTACAAGATTCCATTAATTTTGTTTTTTCAAATATAATCGTTGTTATAAACTTAAATTATATTTATGTCCTTCCTACTTTAGACAAAAAATTGTTCACTGCATGGAATGATACATTTAAAAATTACTAAATATTATACAATTCAATCATAGAGTGGTGGAATATTTTGTTCCACAGAACAATTCGGAACAAGTTATCTTCAGTCAAGTTATCAATTGTAACCCACCGAGTTGATCTACTGGTGAACGCGTCTTCGCAAATCAGCAGCTTTTATACGGATCTGAATATTACATTGTGGATACCGGTGTTCTTTGGTGGTTGGGATTCAATTAACTAGACATCTCAGAAATGGTCGACCTGAGACTGTACAAACTTCACTTACACTCATACATATCATTCTCTGAAGTAATACCTGACGGTGATTCCCACAGGCTAAACAGGGAAAAAGTTGTCAGTTGTAAAAAGCAGGTAGCTTTACTGAAAAAGGTGCTGATAATAATTACCTTCGAAAAGTCAATCAAAAAAAATCTGATGTAGACACTATATGACTTCCTTGTACGCCTATTAAGTTACATATACAAAATTTTCTAAAATTAAAAGTACATAAAATTTTATTTCTTAATACCTACTGATATTTTTTCATATTGTTTTTTTTTTTTTTGTTATTATTGAAATATTATTTAGAGTATTTTCTTTTTTACAATCGGAGGTTATTTATTATTAATAAATAAATATATTTAAAGTAAAATAAAAAACAAAAAAAAACAGATGTAGTCTGATTCCAACCTGTGCCTTCCCCTTGTAAGATCCAAATATTTCATTAATTAAAATTTTATTTAGCTATAACTATGGAACCAATGAAAATAAGTAGTATCACTTATGATATATCGTTGAAAAGCTCTCAATGAGAGCTTATTACTTCAGTTAAGAAAAAGTCCAAAATCTATTTTTTTTATTTTGGCCTTTTTTTGGACACTTTTTATCCAGTTGACTGCAGTCAAAAGGGGACGTGCAGAACTAGATGTTACAACAGTCCTAAATCCAAAATCTTAATATCCTAGGCTAATCGTTTTTGAGTTATGCGAGATACGTACGTACGTACAGGCATCACGCCGAAATTGGTTAAAATGGATATTTCAGTTGAAATCTGAAATTTCTCTCGATCACCATACTTCATTTAAATCGTACAAGGAAGTAAAAAACAAAACATGTATTATTTGAAAGTTTTTATGTTATATAAAACTTGCCGGTGTGGGCTTGGTTTGCTCGCCCTTGCGTCTATTCCTTGACTCCCGTTCATTATCCGCATGCTTGTTAGAATATTACTGATAAATATCAGTAATAAGCCTGTTCAATTTATTAAAACTATAAATGTATTGTAATTTCTTCAGACCGACAGTTTGGACGGCACAGGACTCTAAACTCTTGAGTTATCTAGAGTATGCGAGTTTCAGAATATTCGGCCTCCTTCTTAAAAGTTGATGTTAAAACTGGTTACCCGTCCTTCGTAGTCGAAAAAGTACTGAATTTTGCACGGTTCTTAAAGTTACCCAATAAACACCACAAAGAGGTGACCGTACTTCGTTTGTAATTATTTATTTTATGTTTTTTAATCGTAACCCGAGCGAGGGTACATCCAGTCGCGTCGCGGACACAGTAACAGTAGCTATGTTGGTCGAATTGCCGTGCCGTATTCCGTCACACATTTAAAGATACTTTTCTCGATAATCGAAAGAAATATCGAAAAGACAAAGGAGACCTTTAAATATTTAATTTATATTCTGTTAAGTTGTCTCAGAATTCAATTTGACCAACGGTTTGGTTATATTAAAGTTTAATATCGTAAAGAAACATAGTCCGGTTGTTAACCGCAAACCATTAAAACAGCCATCATCTGAAAAAGGTGAAACATTTCGATATGGCAATAACCCTTTGTTCTTTCTAAGTATAAAGACTATGTCATGCAAAATTTCAGCTCAATCGGTTGAGTAGTTTTTTATGACAGTTATCGACTCACAGACACCATTAGATTTATATATATATATATATCAGATTTTACTTCTTTGCTCATTTAAGTGTTTTTATTACACCTTTTCCTGCATGGTTCTTCCATTATAATGTTACAACCTAAATAATAGTCAACATTCTCTGATATATTGTGGTCTATCATAACATTTTATTAGTTTTTACTTTCGTTTTGTTGCATTTCATTACTTTTGTTTTACGTATATATACATTTCAAAGTTAAGTTTTTTTCTTTAGTATACAATTTTAATATATTTCTTCTGCCTTATTATTTACTTTTATTTAAAAATAATAATAAATATTTATAAATAGATATTCATATTTTAAAACCGAGCACACCTATCGTGTAAAACAAATACGATGACATCGGCGGTGTCTTTGGCGCCGGCGTTTCGGTTTACAATGCACAAGCGCCATAATAAATGAATAGCAACCGTCAAATATAAACTGTGTTCTGTACTACATTTTTATGAGACAATAAACAACAAGAAACAAGAATGCTATTGTTACACTATGTTGCTGCTAAGTATGTGTACAGGTAGGCCATACTACTTGTCACAGTCACATACTGTGGTACTAACATGTAAGTGACAGATGATCATTAATTTCGGCCATAATGAAAACAAATTCCTATGTATCATTCTATTCCTTTTGTCTGACCAAAAAAGGAGAAATATTCTGATTCTGTGGTGTACTTAAAAAAAAAACTGTCAGCGTTTTTTGAAATTAATTTGACAACACGTGTAGACAGACACGATTTTACATATTCATATCAATGTATGAATAAATTATATATTTTGGCCTCAAAAAAAATATCGAGATAAATTTAATATAAAAGATTGAAACATTTTAAAAAAAAATCATATAATAAAGAAAGAAATATAAATTATGTTAAATATAAAATACACAGAACAAGCTGAAATATCCAGTGCCCCTTCGGGAGTCAGTTTCTACCTATTACCCGAAACATAACTCGATCAAAAAAAAAATCCTAAAAAATTATCCACATTTTACTTGCTTCAGTTCTTGTCAACTAAAACCGTTTACTAAAGAAATACATTCCAAGTAGGTAAATCACAAAAGTTCGGAATATGGAAGAACGAACTTCGGTTTGAAATTTCTAAAGTTATTATTTCGTTGAAAGTAGTTTAAATTTTTATATACTATAATCCTTCTTTTTTTTAGTTGGAGTGTAATGATCGTAATACACAGAACACGTACAGACTCTTCACATCAATCACCCTTTAAATAGTGAAATGTAGTTTAAGGTTTTTCGTATTTTAAACTATGCGTACATTACAAAAATCACGGAAATTTGAATTACAGTAAGAATATCTCGCCTTAGTAAGACATGATTAAGTTATTTATATCTAGATCCCAGTTTTTGAAGGTAATGCATGCCTTAAAATCTAAAATTTCAACTGCATATGGAATGTCCAGAGAATTGATGAATACGAGATAAAATAAAATACGTATGGCCAAATACATTGGTTTGCTTGGCATTTCTCCCGCCACTGAGTAGTAGCGGGAGAAATTTCCTCCAGCCCCACGAAACAGTTTAGCAACCACTGTCCTAACTAGCTCCTAGAGCTAACCTAAAAGCGTGAGCAGAATAAGCGTGGTACCACACACCACTCGTTTTTGTGTCACACCACCCACTTGTCATATATCACTAAAATCGGTAGGCGCACCCTGTCAACTACTAAAACGTTTATGACTATCAATAATTAATATATCTCGTCAAAGACAGCAATTCGTTGCCACGCCTAGGCCGCTGAATACCAGCAAGTACCTGTCCATCATTAAAGCGCTTGGAGCCTTAATCTGGCTAGTAATCAGCCATATCTCTCGGTTAGCTTCCTACAGCAGCGCGGTAGGAGTCCTTTTCCTTAAGTAAACTACAGATGTCCGTTGAACAAAGCAACCGCATCAAGGAACTCCACACGGTTCGACAATGCGGCTCTCGCCACATTGACTCGACGCTTGTGTGTGGCCAATTTTCCCTTTGACCTCTAAGTTCCAGGGTAGCCTGAGTTCTGCCCCCCCCCCGCCCCCAGATCTTGAATAAATCTATACAAGGACCTTCTCGTAGTCGTGGCGTACCATTCTTGTTGCCATTTTTCCATCGCGAAGCTGTAAAGCCTCGTCTGGCCAAATACATGTTCATGTCCACGTGTGTTTTGGTTTTACAAACGCTGGGTGGTACTTACTACCCACCGGGTTGGTCTAGTGGTTAACGCATCTTACCAAATCAGCTGATTTGGAAGTCGAGAGTTACAGCGTTCAAGTCCTAGTAAAGCCAGTTATTTTTACACGGATTTGAATACTAGATCGTGGGTACCGGTGTTCTTTGGTGGATGGGTTTCAATTAACCACACATCTCAGGAATGGTCGAACTGAGAATGTACAAGACTACTCTTCATTTACACTCATCCTCTGAAGAATTATCTAAACGGTAGTTACCGGAGGCCAAACAGGAAAAGAAAGAAAGGGTGGTACTTAACTGCATTCTGTTACTTTTTCTATGGCTAATGGCTATAGCAATCGATGCGAATTAAAAAGAAATAATTATTATAATAATAATCATTATTACTAAGCGATTCTAGGTATTAATTAATGACTATGTGCAAAGTATATTTCGATGAATCTGGTGGAAAAACCAGTGGTCACTGCGTTAATGAACAAAATATTGTACGGTTTTGTAGCCTTTGCTCTGTTAAGTTTTCTAGCTAAATATGAAAAAGCTTTTCTTTGTAGAATACTATGTTGCCATATTTCAAATTGTAAAATGATTTAATGTGATAAATCACATACATTTATAAAGATAAACAATCAATTTTTTTCTTTTTGTTTCAGATGGATGGTTGCGCCTGTATGGTGCTGGTTACTACCGTGCTGGTGACAACGGTTGCTGAACAACTAGGATTGTCGCCGGAAGAACGCGGATTACGTCCAGGACCTCCTTTGGAAGATTTACCGCCACCAGATTTAATAGAGTCCCCGAATCGTATGCACGATCCGAAACCGTCAGAATTAAATATTACAGCGTTAAGATTAAAACTGGGTAGAAATTTAGATCCGACTTATATGAGTATAACTAAACCTGTCGAAACGGAACCGTTAGATAATTCACAGTTTTTATATAAACGTAACAGAAGAGGAAGATTAGTTCCGATGGGTGAAATGCCAAAACATTTAAAAGATATGGATTTTAAATTTCTCAGGTTACCGGACGGTTCGAGGTTAAGAACCCGAGTATCTGCTAAACTGAAAAAGAAACTTCAACAATTTTTATGGGCTTTCACATCATGCCCTGTGGCATATAGATGGAAAGATTTAGGTCTTCGGTTTTGGCCGCGTTGGCTGAAAGAAGGTCACTGTCCTGCTGGAAAAACATCGTGTTCAGTACCGCCCGGTATGAAGTGTCGACCTTCATCGACGTTACATAAAACCATACTCAGATGGCATTGTAAACCGGCCGTATTCGATAATTCGGCTTTACAACCTCAACAAAGGCATTGTCAATGGATTAAAGTGGAATATCCTATCGTAACAGAATGCTCCTGCGCATGTCCGAACGGTTATTCCTGACTTCAGCAACCCTCCGCCTCCGAAGACTCTGATACGGCTGTAGCCGACTTAAACTCATCGTCGGAGCAATCTGCCCATCATGATCATAGCCTTCTAAATATTACCTCATCGTCTGATACTTATAACACAGAATCAAATTCAACATTATACGGTCAATGCGCCTTGCTATTTCTATTATTTGAACAACAGCCACCTTAATAAGTTCATCGCAAAATTTAAACTTATAAAAATGTATCTTTTTCAAATTTTTGCGTGCACCTAAAATGTGTTAGTGTCATGGAGTGAGGAGGGTGTGAAATTACGCTGATATACTGTACTGTATTATGTTAAGTGTAATTTTATAACGTTGGTAATATATGTGTATATACTGCACTAAATATACATGTGCGTAAGATTCTTGAACTGATTAGTGTAATAATTAATTTAGGTTAATTTTAGCGATAGATAATTTGTTTTAATAATAATAATTTTTCTCATAAACTGTTCAACCAAGTCAACTTCCACTGTAAGTCGTCGATGGATCAATATTAAAACAAGCATCATTCGTGCCAAATGTACACTCATTTAAAATAAACCTCAGTAATAAAAACACGATTCATATGATTTTTTTTCTACTATTACGTCACTTTTGCTTTAATTAATCAATACTTTTCATTAAGAAAAGATTCAATTTTTCTAAAAAGAACATTTTTATTTATACACACAGCTAAAAAAGTAACCTATAATTTAGCGCAAATTGTACATTTATATTATTAGACACAAGTATTATCATTTTCATTTAAGTAATTCAAATGAGATGTAAACTTAATGTGACCTGTTTGGAAAATAATCGTGAATGGATGTTTGTTTCCTAAATCTATAGATGAATCGAAATTAAATTCAACTAGAATGAATAACGAAGAAAACATGTACTAATTGTACGAAAAATACACTACATCTGTTCTACAAAAAGATCTTCATTGTACGTCACTAACGTAATAAGACAACGTTAGAAACTGAAAAGTTGCATCTACATAGATAGAATGGTACAATAAAACGGATTTTGGTAAACATAAACGTTGATCGAAGAATATCCATAGTTGAACTAATTGCATTTTAATTTTTTTTGTCATTGAAAAAAAAATATGAATGCAGATAATTATTAAAGGAAGAACTTCTTTATAACGCTCACATATTTATCGTATTGAATACTAAGTTGGTCGCGCTATAAAAGTCTTATTACATGTACTGATAATTTTATTATTTTATTTCATAAGACATGTATATAGTTTACATATATACTTTTCTAACTTTTGATAATAAAGTATTATTAATAATATGTGTACATGAAAACATTAATTTTATAAAATGAACTGTACATCGTCGATTACCATAAAATAATAATGATGCTATAATAATTATGGTTATTATACTTTAATACAAAAAACTAAAATTATCTTAATATGTTACTAAAACATAAAACATTCTAGATATCGATTTTTTAATGTTACATATAATATTGAATAATTTCAGTATGATACCCTTTACGTTACAATATTAGAAAGAAATTCCAAAAACATCTGGTCGTAGAAAATTCATCCAGTACGGTTTATTACTTTGTATCGAGTAAGAATGTTTTTTTTTAGTAAGACGTATATATTGAAACATTTACCTCACCGTTCCCATAATCTCTCTAATCTATTTATGTACATTCTACTTGGTAAATCACCAGTACTTCCGTTATTTGTTGTGTATTTTGTGACATTTATTAAACTACATGTAAAATTTTTGTTTTTACTGTTTAAATTAATCTACATCGCTTGGTAGAATATAATAAAAATTTTTATTCAACAGCAAACATCCACCGAATAATTGAAAAAAAAGTAAAATTAATCAAATTTTTAAAATTCCTAAAGTCAAAAACATACGTTTTGATATGTAATGTATATTAGAGATCATATGTAAAATATGATATATAATTTATATATATATAAACTACTTAAAGGTTCATAAAATCGGTCTTTTTTGTATTATGAAACATAAAAATGTACTTACCGTGGTTTTAGTAATTGTGTTGACAACTTTCATCAGATTTGTAACATTCTTAAAACGTAACGTAAAATTATATTTTATTTGCGAGTAATCAGCGCTGCACTGTAAATGAAATTACATGAATTATTAATTGAATTCTTTTATTACAAAATATGTATTGTTTTTTATTTATTCTATAATTAGAGGAACAACTTCATACTATTAGAAACTATCGTCACTTAACTGATAATTGATAACCAAAACTTGTGAATAGAATTCAATGAAATAAAATTTTTGATATTTTAATATAATATTATTCCAGAACAATAATTACAAAGATAAAATGAAGTTATTATACATATTTATTTCATTATATATTAGCATTTTTCAAATTATGTTTGCTAAGTTAAAATAAAAAAATAAAAAATTGTTATTTATAGTCATACGTCTGAATTTTTATTTACATTTTGAGTATTTTGTTCGTAACACCTGAGGAAGGTACTGTGTACCGAATCAGTTGTGATTTTTTATAAAATTTGTGAAAATCAAATAATATATTTTATCTTCATCTGTTACAACACACACACAAACACACACGCACGCACGTAATATTTTGATTTATTAATTTTATGACCCCCGCTAAAAAAATATAATTAGGAAATAATTTAAAAAAATTATAAAACAATTAAAATTTTAACAGGAAAATTTAACGTTTATAACACAACCCAGTTAAATAAATAACTAATTATGATCATTGTTCATTGGTTCCAATAATACCTCTAAATCACGACTCGGTAACCCGTTTCTACTCCACATCCTGAATTGTGATAACTTTTAATACAATGATCATTTATTAAATACAGAATTTTTTTTCCTTTCTTTTTCGCCGCGCCCCGGAGTCGGACCCGCAATTAAACGTAAACTCGGCTCTGAGGGTGTCTTAGCGTCTAACTACCTCGTCGGAAACAAAGTTCCCGCTAGATAGCCGGGACTCTGTCTTTTAGGCACCATGCATCTAATAAGGGAACCCCAAAGGATCCCCCACTGGGAGTCGGTGTTTATGCCTTAACTCTAATGGAAAACTGCCGAAAGCATCCCCCACCGGGACTAGGTCTTACTTTCCCCTATACTATAAGTACTATAAGGGAGTCCCCACCCGATCATCGTAAACGGGATACTGAGGCCTCCCATCCCACCCTGGATGGGGCTGTCCCTCAGAGACACCATGATGTTCCTACGAAGAATAGTTTCAGATGCCGATGGAGCCATCTTACATCCCCAACCTCCGTGCGCATGACCATGTTACTTGCAGGATAAGCACCTAGGGTCCTGCTGGCAGTCCTTGCGTAAACGGCCAGCCTTACCGCACGTAAAACAGCGGCCGATTCTGCCTGCGCCATAATAGAACTTGGCCTTGTGGCCTGGATTCCAACATCTGAAACAAAGGTCGTCGGATGTACACCGCATCGCTCCGACAGGCCACCCAACCAATTCGAACTCGCCCATCAGACAGTAGTTTGTCCGTCAGGATTGGCGGTACTACCAGTGTAACCACCTGAGTGGAGCCGTAAGCCGGCCGCATTGAGAGGACGTCAGTAGTGACCGACTCGCCTTGCGAAGCTCCCGAAGAAACTCGTCCTGTGACGTGAGGGTATCCACATCCTTAACTAGGGCGTGGTTTCTTAAGTACAGATTGTAAAAAAATTACGTATCGTCAATAATTAAAAATAATATTGATTTTAGAACGAAAATTAAAGAGATTTTTTCGATTAGACAGCTAAATTATTATAAAATCATTTAAGTGTATCATAGCCAATTAAAGCTATTTATTTTAGTTTACAATTACTATAAATTTACCTGGGCTTTAGTATAATGAAACTGTACTACAGTGTTATTTGAATAAATGTATTTTTTCTATAAAAAAATGAATTGTTAATTCTGTTTAAATGATAATCTTCATTATTAATTACTTTAACTACAGATTTTTTATTTCATCATTGTTGATAATATTTTTATTTTTTTAGGTTAATTTGGCAAAAGCTAAAAAAGTGGTATATTGGTATATTTTATACCGATAATTTTTTTTAATGGAATTTACTTAGCGATAATAACGATAAAACAACTGTTATAAATTACCATAAATCTTAGCATTGTTTTTAGGACTGTATTATATCCCCGCAAACTTGTCACGTGTCGGCTTAGAAAATCTTTCAATTATTTGTTCTTTCAATCATTAAAATTCAAGCGATTAGAGAAAACTAATCGCTTGATATCTTGAAATGTAGAAAGTCCGTGAAATCTGATAACACTAAAAATGTAACTGTTACTTCTAATAATAAAGATTTATTTTAATAACACAGTTTTGAAGTGAGGGTTAAATTTATATATACCATTAGCATGTTTATACCCGTAAATTCATAAAATTGAATTAAGTCTAAATCACTAATATACAGAAATTTTGTAAAAGACAAGTAAAAAAAAATACCTAAACGGTAAACATTTAAATCTCAATAAATATCATTAAGAAATAAGGTGACGTGGTGTACAGAATGCCATTTAAATTTTTCATAAATATTTCATAATTGAGTAGAATATATTCCTGCTATATAAAAAATAATGTTTTTTAAATGAGTGTACAAGATAAATAACTTTGTGGCCTTTATTAATAGATGTGATAATTAAATTTAGACCATAAACAGAAAAATAGTTTTATACGAATTTTACATTTGTAATCCGTGCCTTAATTCTATATAAATAATATTTTTTTTGCACAATAAAAAGTTAAAATCATAATAATATACCTCTAATGATAAATACATTATCCGGCTATATAAAGAATATTCAAAGTACATACTTTGTGCTACCCCTAACGTCCATATTCGGCAATGCAATCCACCTACAAACCTTTTATCGTAGAATTTTGTTTTACATATGACTGTAAGAAAACATAATGCGCAGTAGAATCTTCCGTTGTTTAGCTGTTAAAACTATACTCGGCTACCGAATCTGTGAACTTTAAATATTAACGGGCAAAATCCAAGAGGAACGGAGACGGAGCGGTCATGTTACCCTCTCCATTTCCACACATTTTTTAACTGTCTATACTACAGTATTTTGTCTCCTATTTTCAATTATAATTATACACAAATATCGAATCGCATTGTTTTTTTCATAGATTCATTTTTCTTAGCTTAAAATATTTTTATTCGAAAATTATATATTATTTCACTTAATAAAATAATATTTTTTTAAGGTTTAAATCGAGGCACTTACAAAATAAAAAGGAGTTGTATGGAACACTCATATTAGCTATAAAATTACGTAATATAAATGGATAGTAGATAAGATCAAATTGTATTTTATCTAAACTACAAATGTAATGCGGACTTATTAATTTTATTATAGTAATTTATAATAAAATTAAACTGTTAAAAATTTATTCAAAACATAAAATTTGTTTAAACGATTTTAAAATACAGTATTTGAATCTCGTCCAATAAAAAAAAACTTAACTATATTATGGCTATTAATATTGTTTATTTAAAAATAAAATTTACGATCAATAAAGATAAATAGTCTAATCATCATTTTGAAATGTTATTCTGTATATAATTAGCGTTAATATATTTTAATCAAATTCGTTTATGTTTATAATATTAAAAAAAAATAAATCTTCTTTTATTTTCACGAAGTGCTTTTATCACAAATATATTATGTACCTTTATAATGTAAAAAAAAATGAATTAAAAAATAGTAATATAGTCGTATTAATTATAGATACATTCGATGTAAACAAGATTTTGAAATTAAGTGAGCGTTATGGTTAGTTTTAAATAGGAATATTCTCATTCAACAAATGCTGTAAACTGTTGGTAGTGTTTCTATAGCGATAGCTATTCCTGCCAACCTCTTTTTTGGTATCATATCTCGCCAATACAGGAACGCTACTCTACTTGTTGCGTGTATCTTAGGACAAGTAATTTAAAATTCTCTTTATATATATCAGTATGTATTAATGTAATTATTTAGTTTACATATATTATTGTATTATTATTATTATTATTATTATTAAGACTGATAACTCGTGCATATTATGTAATATAAATATATTGTATAATATCGTGATACTTTCCTAATTCTTGCTAATAATATATATCTTAATATTTAGTTTATAAAATATTTAAATTACAATAATTTGTAACGCTTTGTATTTTAAAATTAATTGATTAATTTATTTGTATTAAAATTATATAGGAGCCCTATTACATTTTAAATTATAATAATAACATTAATGTTGTTAATTTACTGTAATTGATAAGGTTACCTTAGAATTGTTTGTTATTTCTTTTTATTAACAGTTTCAAACCTGTCAGTAATAGCTTTACGTAATATTATTATTTGATTAATAATATTATCAAAATAATATATAGAAAGTAATTAATTTGTTTAGTTTATTATTATTATTTGTAAGATATTAAATTTTCTACTTATATTTTATTTAAGATGTTAAGAAATTGTAAATAAAGAAATGGTTTTAGTTGTGGTTTTTTTTTATGGTAACGTTTGCGGGTATTTGATAGGGTGCTAAGTACTGTCGTCATTAATAGTAATTTACTGATTGCTTACAAGAATTTAAATCGATAACTAAGCAATACTGCTTTAAACAAAAATAAATAGATTTATGATTTTTTTCATCCTAGATTTAATTTAAAGTGAATGATAAATAGTAATTAAAGACAATTCTTTCTCTATCAGTATTATATACTTTCAATTAAATATTATTTTTAATTAATGGAACGTTATTGAAAAAAAAACTATTTTAATTTATGAAGTAATTGTGTAATTAAATTGTATAAAATTACAAACGTAAGTTATAGTATTATCATCTAGTTGGTATATTTTATAAAATTTTGCACTGAAGATAATGGGGGGATGATGGCAACGAAACGCGTGGTAAAATATTTGAGCGTTTATAAAATAGAAAATATATTCCAAATTCATTAAGACTAGCAAGCTTCTAAACCTTAACGATATTGAGTAGGCATAGCAAGCCAATAATTATTAGGTAGTCGTTAGTTGTTCCATATCCGTTCAAAAGGATTATCAGTTAAATGTAATTGTAAATTAAATACAATTCCTCTAAAAGTAAAAATATATATGAAACATTATGTAATATATTCACTCATATACTTATTATTCTTGCACTGTTTTCTACTATATAAAAATTACTTAATATTTTAAAAGAAAAATTAACTTTAAAATATAGATATAATAATAATAATGCATGCACCCTATTTATTTAATATTAAACCTTTATTAAATATTTGTGGTCCTAGAATAAAAATGTATGGCAGCACTTCTTTAGAAGATTGTATTTGTCAATACATCCAGTAACAATTAAAAGGATATTTCTAGTCTAATATTAATCTAATTTATTAATATATATATATACATATATAAATATATTTTTTCGTATTATTTTATGTTTAAATGACGTCATTCATAAACTACGTCACGCCGATTAAGTAAATGGGAATTTATGAAAATGTAACTTAAAATTAATAGCGAAGAGTATGATAATTATCCGTGGCGGATCGGTAGCTTCTCGTCTTTTCATCCAGTCCCGGGTTCGTATCCCGATCAGGTTTGGCAGTTTTCATACGCTGCAGAATTCCATATCTATGGATAAAATTCAAGCTTATGTGGCGAATTCATCAAGCAAAAATAAAAATTATCAAATCATGTGAATTAAAAATTTCTATTACATTTAAAACGTTAAACTGGTATATACTTTTTATTTTTTTTTAAGGGGGATGAATTCCTTAGTATATTTGAATTAATTGTCTGTTACAAATCCAGTTACTCTACTGGTGAACCAAAAATCAACCATTTTCTTTTTGCAGTAATAATTATGAAAGATAAATACTAATGATTATGTAAAAATCAGCTAAGAATCGAAACTGTGTTCATTCGATTAGGAAGTCAACTGTTCCATCAATTTTATTCTTAAGGTTTAATATTTAATGAATATAAAAACTTCATTTCTCTTTACGTTGAAGTAAAAATTAAAGGAAGTTTTTTTATTTTATGAATTTTGTGACACCAGGCTAGGCTATACTTTAGTAGGTTGAATACTCTACCCAAAACACTAATACTTGACTACCCTGCTAATTCTTTTTACTTTCAATCTAAACATTTTCTATATAAAATTTATTCTAATTTAAATTCTGCGTGATTATAATAAAAAAAGAAATTGATACAAATCGGTGTGAATATAATTTTGATATAGATTTAACGAATGAGACGTAAATAGGGGGTCTTATAATTACAATACAACGAGGATTGAAATGAAAAAGAAAAACTATTTCAGTCATCTGAAATAATGAATTCTAAGAATGTATGTTGGTTTGTGTGGTTCAAGCTGCACATTGGATAAACGGTTACATCCAATTTTTTGTTTAAACACTGTATATTTGATTTATAATCATCAAAAAGAAACTTTATCATGGAAAAATATTTCTAATGAAAGCAGTTTTTATATACTATAAAATTTTATAGAAGTTTTACTACACTACTATTAACTTTTTTTACTCTATAATTATAAAACTCTAGTTATTAAAAAACTGTGTAGGCACATATGCACAGCATCTCCTCGACACTAGGTCTTAACTTGTTTGACGATTTGATAACAAAATTAATCTACAAATGGAATTTATTTTGTTAAAATGAGCCGTTAATTTAGAGCAATATGTAAAATTCATACTATTTTGGAAATAATTAGTAACTACTGAATTTGGTAATGCACAAAGAAACTAAGGATACCGTTGGAATCGTCATACTTTGTTCTATTACAATATGATATTTTTTCATGAAAAAAATAAGACGAAATAAAGTTGGAAATCATTTTTATACTGAGCCATCAAAATAGATTTCAACCCAGCTGCACATATAATTTAAGTTCCAGCTAGAACTGGAAAGTGGACAAAGAAGCTTATTCCTGAGATAGGACGGTGGCTAGAGAGGAAACACGGCGACGTGGGATACTACCTGTCACATTTCCTCTCCGGTCACGGAGGATTTGGTGTATACTTGCACAGATTTAAAAGAAGGGAGCTCCCAAATTGCGTGTACTGCAGCCAACAGGACACTCTCTGCCACACCTTTTTTGAATGTGCACGTTGGAAGGATCTAAAAGTAAGATATAACATATAAGCGAGATTACAACAAAGTATATGCTGAGAGGTAAAGAGGAATGGCTGACAATAGAGGGATTCGTGGCTGAGGTTATACGAGCAGAGGAAGTGGGAGAGGTTACTTTAAGAAAAAAAGAAAAACAGCTGTTGGGGCAAGGCCTGGGGTCGGTTTCCCTGGCCTTAGCGGTTAGAGGCAGAGGCATGATGAAAATAAGGAAAAGATTTGGAACCGGTGAGCCGACCTGCCATGCTTGATGTACACCCGATAGGCGAGGAGGCTCATTAGAGTCGCAAGGACACAACCCTGGGCTGAGTAATTGTTGAGCCGGCCCTAAGGAGCAGGAGAGCAAACGCAAAAAAAAAATTCCAGAATCGGCCTACATAGCAGTCAACCTGTTAAAAACGAGATTTACGGGGTTATAAAAAATGTTAAGCTCTTTACGAACAATCATTACGTAGAAGAGGGGAATTGGCCTAAAAAAAAGTCCAACGAAATTATTATTCCTGTTTCAAATAATAAAAATAAAATTTCACATTATTGAAATTATTTTTAGATTAAAATAAAATCAGTTTTAGCGATCAATTTTTTCCGTGTCGCTTGTTATGTCCCCATAAAGATTCAAAATATTCAAATAAATGAACTAAAATCGATCAAAAAAAAACCAACAATGGTATAAATAGTAATCCAATTCAATATATTGTTGATTTTGATTACTCTAGAAATAGAGACTGCTGTAAAGACATTTAATCACGTCTTGGAATCCTTTTTGCAATTTTTATTCTTTTGAAATTATTCAATTAAATACTAATACGATGTTATATTTGAATAATTTTCAATTCCTAGTTGGATTGAAACTAATCTAATCGACTACTATTTAACTCAAACTGAAACTTTACCTTATAATCAATAATGAATCTAACCCTGTAATACAAGCACCCCAAGACAAACCGTTACGAAGTTAAATAAAAATAATTTTAGATTGGCCGATGAATGACGTAACGTGTGAAAAATTATAACTTTAGACTTTTACTTCTAATATAACCTTATATTGTAAAAATTAAAATCAACTAAATAAATCAGTGGTATATAAATAGGGCTGTAGCAGTGGTTCCCAAACTTTTCCGAGTCGTGGCTTCCTTTTTCAATTAAAACTTTTCCATGGCGCCCTACTAAGTAAAAATATAACTACTCGTAAGAGATAAAAATAAATAAAACTCGTGTATCTTTATTATTTAAGGTTTTTTTTTTACTTTATTAACATTAAATTAATAATTATATATATATATATTATGTCTTGGTTCAATTAATTGTGAAGATTTTACAATATTTCGCGGCGTACAGTTTGGGAATCGCTGGACTATAGCATGTCATTTCGCTCTAACTGATGTTTTTGATTTTGGTTTATGCATTGTATCGAGAATCGGTAACGTTCATAATTTACCAACTTGTATTATTTAATGAAAAAGGTATACGTGAATAATAGTGATAAAATATTCATTCATCGTAATGTAAGTAAGTAGGATTTTTAAATATTCATAAATTAATTTTTTAGTTCTGAGTATATGAATTTATGAAATTTTTATTTATTTTATCTCGCTATATTTTAATTCATTTATTGGAAAATTTATTTCCAAGTAAAACTTTACGAATCTGAAGTTAAACGTTTAATTTTATGTTTATATTCTTTGGATATTTATTGTTCAATATAAAATAAATTACTTTTACTGGTGTGAGGGTTATCGGAAAGTGAAAAATTCTATTTTATATTTCGATAATTCTTATTGGCACAGCTATAATTTTCAACATTTATTATTACTATTTTTAATAATTTTATTTAGTTAAGCATACAATACCAAAATCCTAATATTAAATAAAAATAACATTTTTCCTACATAATTATTTTAATTATTAATTTTTTTTAATAAAGCGCTTACAAAAATAAACTATATAACTTTTGATCATAATTTGGACTTCACTTTGTTAAAATTAAGAATAAGGATACAAGACTGGAACTAAGTCTTCGAAACCACGGTCTCCTTTGTCATAACTGAATAATATACATGTTAGTTTACTATTATAAAAAAATATTAATTAGTTAATTGAGAAGTCTACGATATGAAATTTCAGGAATGTATAAATCGGTCTTGGTTATGTGCTATTTAATGATGGAAGAGAATTATAATTTGTGTAAAAGGGAAGGAAGATTAATGCTAAAAATACTAGTGACGTATTTTATGAATGATTTTTATAATAGTAAGATAATAACAATTAATAGTAAGTTATTTTGAGTGATAATAAACGATTGTTTTATAGTTCTGTTTTGTTGTTTATTCGGTTACATAGATTTCAATTTATGGAAATTAATGATAATTACTGGAAAGAATGCGTATGAGGTTTAAGAAGGAGTGGATATTGCCAGCACGAGTTGCTAAGTAGTTACCGCACTTAGAATTGTTGGTGTAATAGATACTTTTTCTCGTTTGGTTGATGTTAACTAATAAATAAATATAATACTGATGCGTAATGTAATAACAAATAGTCTGAATATACCGAAATAGTTGACCGAGAAATTGTTTCTGACAGTGATAATTCTTTCCAGATATCAGTATGTACATTATTATTTAATAATTATTTTTAACATTATCAATTTTTACATGATATCACACACACATACAAACACCATGTACAAAACCTTTAACCGGATATTTATTTAATATATATATAGGCTACAATATTTATGTATTATGTAATACATAATTTATATTAAATCAACAAAAAAGAAGAAAGAAAATACATTTAAAAATTAAATATTAATTCGTTATTAGCGTTCAATATATTTTGCCTTCATTTAAATATTTATTAATTAAATCCTTATTCTATTTATATATATTGATAATTGTAATATTTTTAGTTTATTACTGTTTATATAATATTGTATGGTATTTATAAAATGAGTATTATTATTATGTATTTTTTAAAACTTACTTTAATATTATTATTATTCGTATTATAATTATTATATTAAAAATATATCAAAATATTGTATTATTGTAACAGTTATTAAAAAATGACTAAATAAATTATTTATTACATATATTTTCGTTTTTTTTTTTTTTTTTTTTTTTTTTTTTTTAAATAAAAATGTCTGGTGGATGGATGTATATATGAAGCTGCTATATTCTATAAGGTACGCTACGAATTTATGTCGATTAAAACTTATTTTTAAAAGGTTGTGAACTTATTTAAAGAAAAAAAAAACAATGTTTAGACCTATATTTATAATTATATTATTAAAAGTAAGCGTTAAATGGTTTAATTTTAACGTTAAGTAAAAATTAGCTTCGCAACAAAAGTCAGCCTTAATGATAGGCAATATGAACGACTGTAGAGCTTTGCGTTAATCTTAAAAAGAAAAAAATCCTTATTACCTTACCATTATTACACATGCTGCCAGTCAAACTTTCAGAAAGAAATTCTGCCAGTCGTAGAAATTAACTCTCATTATCGTAAATTTGAGGTAATTTAAGTGAAAGGTAGAAAAAAACAGACTTTCGCTTAAGATTTGCACTAATTATCATCCTTCAAGGTACCTTAGTTCAATCAATGATTAATCCTTTGTAAGTTAGACGGTTCAGTTGGGTATTTTCACTTAATTCTGGAGATGATGGAGGGTTTTCCTTTAGGGAACCTGAGGCGGATCTCATAATAAAGAAAAAGTAATTTGTGGGTGCGTGTAACTAAACTTAATCGAGTAATCTTAAGTAAACATAGCCATATTATCCAAGGAACTCTAGGCTAGTTGGATGTCTGTTGCTTGGAAAATGTCTAGAACCACTCTTTTGGATATGATTGTTTATTTCGTTTCTTGGTCCTTGTTTGGCTAGATCATCTATTTATCATAATAGATGATAGCCTATGAATAGGGTTCATCCTTTCCCCATTATCCTTGATTAAATTCTTCTTGATCGTGTTCTGTAGGTGATCGCAGGATCCATGGTAAGAATGTGGAAACCGGCAGAATTATAGCGTTCTTTGTATTTGTTTTTGAGGGGATACTTGTAGAATTTTTGTTTCCTGTCTGGTGGTAAATGAAAGCCCAAATTACGAGTACGAGGTGAATTTTGTTTTTAGAAAATGATTAATTTACCATTTAAGCGCTGAACTTGTGAATAGAATATGGTATAGAAATTTTCTTTGATATATAAAATACCATTTATCAGACCTTCCGGATAAAAGGCGGAAAATCAAACTATGTAAATACCTCTTGATTAGAATATACGACGGAGATATCTAAAATAAAGACCGCTGGGAAATTTCTCTCCTTAAGGTAGGCAAGCTTGCGTCGTTCATGTTACACTAGTAATGTACACACTACATTGTTGTCTTTATCGCGTTCTATTATCTTAGATTACGTGTTAGTTATTACGTTATGAAATGAATAGGAAAATTTGATGCCGCCGACTGTGATCTTCGTGGTGTCATACGTTTTTTAAAAAACGTTAAGCCGGCTTAAATTCTTTGGCATTTGGTTGCTAGATATGGTGATAATATAATGACCGAAAATGGTGTGAAAGATTTAGAAGTAACAGAATTAGGGTGCATGATGAAGAACGTTTGAGGAGGCCCTCGATAATCACCAAGGACTTGAAAAGCGTCGGAGATGAAATCAGAAAAGATCGTCGTTCAACGATTTCCAACTTTGCCCTTCTTTTTCCTGATGTTACAACTATTATCGGTTGCATTGTTAATGATTCATGACCATTTAGGCTTCAGATAGGTTTGTGCACGTTGGGTGCCACACGTCTTAACGGAACGTCACAAAAAAATCCGAATGGGATCTGCTTTGGAATTTTGGATGCGCTACTCAGAAGGAGGTGATGAGTTCCTTAATTCATTAGCTACCGGCGATGAAACATGGATTTCGTACTACATCCCAGAAAGAAAATGACAGTCAAGTGAATAGCGTCATCCTCAATCACCAATCAGAGCAACAAAGGTCAAGCCACAGTCATTTGGACGCAAACTGATGACGATAGTCTTTTGGGATCGGTTTGGCATTCTACTGTATGATTTCATGCCACGTGTAACGACTATAAATGCAGAAGCCTACTGTGAAACTCTACGTAAGTTACGGCGCACCAATCTAAATCGGCAACAGGGGCGGCTGACCGACGGTGTCGTCCTGCTGGACGTTCACGTGTTGCGGGTCTGACGTGATTTACTGAGGACATTTAGGTGGGAAATTTACGATCGCCCACTATATAATCCGGTCTTAGCTCCTGGGAAATTGATAGAAGTTTTGAGTGGTTAGCAATTCACGGGTGACGATGAACTTAAAAATGCTGTTAAATCAGTGGCTAAATGGACTGGCGGCAGAAGAATTACGATGAGGGTATATTGAAGCTAGTGTATCACCACGATAAATGTCTTAATTTATGTAGCGATTATATAGAGAATTAGTATAAGGTATGAAATTTAAGAGAAATAAAAAAAAATTGTCGAAATCATTTTTTTTCAATTGTCTTTACTTTAGAGATAACCTCCCATGGATAAATTATTGTTGTAGATAATTTTTATCTAATAGCACTTCGTTACTAGTTAGAAACATAGTCGTGAGAATGAAATTATTTCATTATAATTCCAGATTAAATCAGGAATCGAAACCCGGAGCCTCTAAAATGCTAATTAATTCAGTAGTAAATCAATCGATTCGTATATTATACATGTAGATTCTATTTTCATGTTATTTTTGTATTTTTTAGGTGAAAAAAACAATTTACTTGTTTTTTTTTCTTTTTACTGAAATTATCCCGTTTAGGTATGTCCATATTTTAGCTCTGCTATTTAAACAGAATAACTGTAACCATCTTTACCGAATCATGTTAGATGATCTTTCAAAACCTTGAATGAATTATAAATATAAACCTATTCTAACTTATGCGAAAATTATTCACAAAATTTTTCGATCTATTGAAAAATATTTCATTATTTACTAGCTTGGATAGATATTTTGTCAGATTAAAGCACATGAATTTACTTTTTTTAATTTTTTTTCAACTTTTAATGCAGTTTTCTATTTCTCTGAACGAAAATCTTTTCTACGATTTTTATTTATTTTTTTTTGCCAAAGTTTATTTTCAATCGGTTACATTTATATCAAACTAATATGATAATAATATCCAAAAAAATTACAATGAAATTGTAAACCGTACAGTAAGAGTCTCGCAGATATAATTTCTTCCACTCAAAAAAACAAAAAGTTTGACAAACGTTGCATTCGAATACGTTCGTGTTTTTTCCTACTATTTATATACCTAAGCTGTCACACCTGTGACAGGTAAAGACATACTTTTTTTTAAAAAAAACACCGCTATCTATTGGACGTAAAAGCAACACGCACTATATTAAATATTTTACGATCCTTTTCAATGTTTCCGATATGTGTGTCCGCTTTAGACTATAAAAACTACTGGACCGATTTACGCGCAAGGAAAATAAAGGGAAAAATCGGAAAAGGAAAAAGGGAAGCAGGTAAAAATGGAAAATGGGAGAAAAGAAAAAAGAGGAAACCGGGGAAAAGTAAAAACGGGAAAAGGAATTAGAAAGGATAAAAAAGGAAAAGGGGGAAAAGAGGAACGGGGAAAGGGAAATAACGGAAAGATACAAGGGGAATGAAAGGGAATTAGGAAAAACGGGAAAACGAGGGAAGATAAAGGAGAAAATGAGAAAAGTGAATATGATAAAAATGAAATGGGAAAAGGGGGAAGGAAAAAGAGTGAAAAGGGAAAGGTTAAATTTTCTGAAGTTCCATAATGTTCATTTTGTTAATGTTTTATCAATTTTCAACTGTGTTCATTTAACCTATATATGTATATTAAAATCTAGTAATAGCGAAGCGTTGCCGGGTCTGCAACGCTTGTAGTGTATATAATATATATAGATTTGCTAAGGCGGCGATGTCATGATACCATCGATTTCATAAGGAAACACCTGCATATCAACCACCAATAACACTAATATGCAGTTGATGAATTCAGAAAGGGATATCTTCATCATATGGTTGCACAGTGAACAAATTTATACACACTGAAGGAAACATCTTCATTTTTTTTTTAGAGTGACGGGCGATATGTACATAATTAAGTACTAAATTCAAAAAATTAATTTAAAGAAAGTAATAAAACAAATTCAAAAATCTTTAATAAAAAAGTAATGAAATAAAAAAAAAATTAAATTAAAAAAATCTCATTTTCATTACATTCCGCGACAGCGATATACAAAAAAAAAATCGTGGATTATCATTAAATTACAGGTTTTTCTAAAAAGATTTTTAAACTGCCAGATCTATTATATACTACCTTAGCAAAAATAAATATTTTTGAATTCAGAAAAATCAACATCGATTGATGCCTTTTGTACTGAAAGTGTTTTACATAAACTGCAGTTGTGAAAGAAATCAAGAAAGTTTTAAGTGACAAATTAATTAATTTTTTTTTTATGTGTGGAGAAGCAATATATTACGTATATTATATATCTCCTCAATTTCTGGCTCTAATCAGTAATGAATGAATTTTAGGTTTGTTTTAATAAATAAATGGGTGGTAATCTATATTTCCTATTCCATAAAACAAGAAAAATTGGGAAAAATTGATATCAAAAATGTAAAAAAAATAAACATTCAGGCTAAATTGTACACAAATTTATTATAATTATTTCTTATAGGCAGAAATTATTACTAATGAACATATTGTAAAGGTATTTAATAAGAATAATTAGATTTCATTAAAAAAAAAAAATTAGTTTACAAAAATAAATAATTAAACAACTGTAACAAATTAGTAACTAAAATTTCAAATTACTTCAGTCAAAAACTAATGTCTTTTATTACGTCTAACTAAAAAGTCTTTTATTACTTTTTGGAAAAAACATGTATTCTTTAATTACAAACTATTATATAATTGTTTATAATTTCTTAAAAATCCATATAATTTGGATGAACTACAAATGTTTGACTGATTAAAATAATTATATATATATATATATATATATATATATAATTATAGTCATTATATATTATATAATTATTAGTCATACATATATATATATGTATGACTTCAATCTATAATTAAGCTTAGATTAATAATTCATTACAGAAACATGGAAAAGAAAATTACATACAGACGATGTATATAATATACATTAATAAAAAATTATAAAATAATAAACGTCTATTACAAAAAAAAAAAAAAATAATAAAATTAAATTGGCCTAAATAACTAAAATATTTATTTTTATGTGTTTAAAATTATATTTTGTGTGAGATTCCTAAACATGGAATAGATTCAAATAATACGCAAGCCTATTTATATAATAAAAATATTATTTTAATTTCAAGTTGTTTTTGTTTTTTTATTTTTTTTTTATTTTTTTTAAAGAAACTAGTTAAAATGTTTACTCACAGAAATAAAAAATTAAATACTATTATAACATAAGACAAAAATCTAATAAAATAATAATACTGCCTGAATTATATAAAAATAAAGAAAAATCAGTTAATAAAATATTATAAAAATAAAATAAGATATTACATACAATCCTATTGATATCAAATGGATTAGATACTCATTTGATACAAACGTTATTATATATATATATTTACAAAGCTAAAACTATCAGGTCATTCGGAGATACTAAACCGTAAAAATTTACAAAACAAACGATACATCATTTCTGATATAATTAACATACTTTTCCCCTTTTAGGTAACTATTCCAGTTACATTCTTCCGGAAATTAAAAATAACATTAATTAAAAAATAAGCTTATTTTCTTCATTTATATACTATTATATTAAAGTTTAATGGTATTATATAGATAAAACAACTTCTAAGTAATTTACAGACGAAAGTTGAATTTTTTTCATAAAACAATAATTTAAAAATATCTTCTTTTTTTTTTTTTTTTTTTTTTTAATTAATTATTCAACTACCTAAATTAACAAATTATCAGGTACAATTTAGTATTTTTACATTATTGATTTTTTTTTTAATTTTTGTTAATTTCAACTACTGTATGTTCTAGTTCACTTTCATATCTTAATGAAACATTTAGACACTTGCATTCTGTATGCTCTTTAACTGTAATGTTTTCTAACACATCAATAAAGCGGCCTTTCGATATAGAGCTATATTGAACTTCTAAAATTTTTATTTCATGTTTAATCGGTATACATTCAAAACTACTCCCTGCAAGACAACACCCAGAACCGTTATCACAACGATTAATTACTACATGTGATGGCGTATATAGTTTACCTTGAGGAATAACTCCTGATAAATTGTGGACAGCGAATGAACGTTCACGAGGCATACAACTAAAATTTGCTGCTGTATCGTAAACTTGTTTTAATTTTATTTCATTCGATAAAATCACCGGTCGTAGATTAAAACAAAACATTATAAATACAACAAATAATAAACTGAATACTTTCATGATGAAGCAAATGTTTAAATTAAATAAACTTTAACAAACTGACAAATAAATAAACGTTTGAAAAAAAGTAATAAAGAATCACTTGTGAAAATGAGTATTCGAATGAATTTAACCGTTCGAAAATCTCTAATTTATAGTCAGCCGGCCTACTGATATTACAAACACGTAACAATGACGTATTTATATCAGTGGTAGTGACGTTTAATTACATGTAATATGTAAAAATATGAAATGGCTAAAATAAAAAAAATTAACAATTTAACAGATGTAACGACGGCTGATAAGTTATACTGTTGGTGAATAAAAAAAAATTGATGATTCTTCATTTCCCTATTGGTTTATATTTATCAGTAAAAGATAATTCAATAAGTCAATTTTCAGTTTTCTCCCTCCACTTTTTATTAGAAAGTAAAATATTTTAAATATCTCAAAATATTAATTTAAAATAATGGTAACAGTTTTTTTTATTTTTTTATTAACGTATTAAGGAAAAAAATCATTAGACGTATTGAAATGTGTAAGATACGTACATAAGTACGTCACAAACTGAAAAAATAAGAAATAAAATGAGGAAATATTTTTTCTCATTATTAATTATTAAAGGAAATCTTTACGGCGAGGAGATTTGAAAAGGAAAAATTGTAAATTTTATTCTTTCAAATATATAGACTAACTGAATTGAATTTTTTCTTTGTTTTCTTCCATTCTTTAATTCATTTTACGTCAAAAACTCTAAAATTAAAAATTTAATAAACATATAGATTTCAACAGTTTTCGTCTAAAATCTTTTTATTCTAATTTTTGATTCGTATTCCACCCCTCTCTTGGTCATAAATGGTTTTCTACCAAACGATAGAAAAAAAATTAAATTATTTTTTATTTCGTATACCATCAAAACCACTGGAATTATAATTCTTTATGAATTACACGTATCCACTCTACGTAAGTAATTTCACGCGTATACCGAAAGATTAGTATGCGGTAACATTTGGATTAAGGTGATTTATCCACCTATCGCTATATAATTTACTGATGTCATTGAAGTAGACAATAGGAAGCAAAGACTTTGTATAAATAGTACTTGATGCCGCTATAATTTAAAACAAGTTTCGACTGATACTTTTTTTTAAGAACTCTAATTGGGATTTGATCCCTCTTCATTCAGGTTGAAAAACTTGAATTATACCGTATTATTTTTATTCTGGATTTTATTTTAAAATTTTATATGAGGAAAATATACAAAAGATCACACAGTTCAATTTTGAGGATTTTGAGGTCACAGTGGACCACTTTAGTCAATTCTGGTTCGACTTTTCTTTTCATTTTTCTTATTGATTGCTTCCCAATACTTCTTCATTCTGTCAGATCTTACTTTTTTGAGTTCTTCTGAACAAACCCTCGTTGTTGTATTCTTTTCTTTCATTTTAAATCTGGAGTTTGCTTCTTTTAGTATTTTTATATTGTCAGTTTTGTTTTGTAAATCTTCTATTGTGATTTCATAGTTCTTGCATATCTTGATTGATCTTGTTTGATTTCGGTGATCCAGGTCGGTGTTCTGGACATTTTCCAATATTTCTGGACCAGTTTCCTGACAATCCTGTTCGGTTCTGTTCTTATTATGTGACCAAAGAAGGAGATTCTTTTCTTTCTAAAGTAGTCTAGAGCGGTTCTACGTCTTTATGTACCTCTTGGATTGGTAGAGTCTCAATTCTCCCTCATCAGTATGTCGTCTTTTATTTATGCATGTTTTTGTAATTCTTTTTTCTATTCTTTGCATCTCTGCTGAGTAGGAACTGTTGAAGCTCAGTTTGAAGAGTGTTTCGCTTCCATTTGATATTATAGGTCTGATTACAGTTTTGTAATGTTTGAGTTTGGTATTTATTGAGATGCATCTTTTGTTATATGTTGTTTTATTGGTATTTTGTACATAACTGGGCTTTTGTGTTCTTTCTTTCAAGTTTAGTTTTTCTTTGAGGTCATGTGTGATATTTTCTTCTAAATATTTAAACCGCTTAACTAGCTCGACTTTGTGTTCGTTTATGATTACGTGGTTCTTAAATCAAAACCCAAGGTTCCATTGCTCTTTGGACTTTTCAAAATTTTTATGATATTTAAGAATCAAGCTTTGTTGATTCAATGTCATAAACAGCTGCGTTCATTGTTCGCATAGCGTATGTACTTCTTTCTTTTTCCTATTTAGCCTCCGGTAACTACCGTTTAGATAATTCTTCAGAGGATGAATGAGGATGATATGTATGAGTGTAAATGAAGTGTAGTCTTGTACATTCTCAGTTCGACCGTTCCTGAGATGTGCGGTTAATTGAAACCCAACCACCAAAGAACACCGGTATCCACGATCTAGTATTCAAATCCGTGTAAAAATAACTGGCTTTACTAGGACTTGAACGCTGTAACTCTCGACTTCCAAATCAGCTGATTTGGGAAGACGCGTTAACCACTAGACCAACCCGGTGGGTTATAGCGTATGTACTACCTTTGCCGTTCTATACATCTGAATAGCCGAACTAAATTATCGCCTGTATTTCATGATTCGCTACCGTGAACCGCTGCGCTCCAAATAAATCTACTTATTACGAACTTTCTTTTAATTCCTGTATCTATGTTAGATATCAATAGATTTCTTTTCCACATAATTTTTGAAATCTTGACTTCATTCGTATTTCGTAATTTACAGCCTGAATAAAAAAAGCTACGACTTCTGGAACATTATGTTCTCCTATCTTAGTATTTAACACATTATCCTCAGTTTCGATACCTTTGTTTAACTCTTATTTACTTTCAAATATACCTAATTTTTTCCGATCGATGAATATATACTATTAATTTCTTTTCAAGGTCTACGAAATTATAAAGAAAAAAAAAGATCATTAAATAAAAAGATCAGTAATTTATGAAAAAATTAAAAGTATAAACAAAACGCAGTGATATCCAAAAAAATTACAATGAAATTGTAAACCGTACGGTAAGAGTCTCGCAGATATTTCTTCCGCTCAAAAAACAAAAATTTTTGTAATATAAATTAAACTGTTTTTAACAAAATGATACTGATAACAAAAAGGTAAGACACTACATTTCTATTATCAAAATCTTTAATTAATTTAGAATTTTCTTTTAAAAAAATTCATTTTAAATATAAGTAAAGACAATAGTAGATAATATAATGTTTAAGCGTTCCATATAATAAGAAAAAAAATAGAAAAATTTGTTACAAAACTCTTACCGGCCCGATTTAATTTATATGTAATACATATCACATTTACAGAAATAATACAATTCTTATGATTACTCGTTGTTTAATAAATGAAATCGGGCCGGTAAGAGTTTTGTAACAAATTTTTCTATTTTTTTCTTATTATATAGAACGCTTAAACATTGCTTATTATCTATTATTGTATATCTATTGTCTATTACTTATTAAAAAAAACTATTTATTTACTTACTAAATTAATAACAGATTTTGATAATAGAAATGCAGTGTCTTACCTTTATTGATATCAGTATAGTTTTATTAAAGACAGTTTTATTTATATTACAGAAATTGTTTTTTGAGCGGAAGAAATATCTGCGAGACTCTTACCGTACGGTTTACAATTTCATTGTAATTTTTTTGGATTACATTTAATCCATTATGTCAAATGTCATTTTTATTTTTACGATGCCTGCAATAAACTTTCTTATACGCATTTTATGCAATACTATTCCATTACTTTTATGATGTTTGCAAGCGATCGAAACTTTTTTCTTATAAGCTGCACTTTTTTTATGAGAAAACTACTACGACAGAGATTTTGTACTCGGAGATGTTAGACAAATCTGTGTTTCCGCTTATTGAAAATATGGAGGGTGTAATTTTCCAACAAGATGGAGTCCCTATACATTATGCTGAAATTACGCTAAACGACATGTACCAAGAACATTAAATAGGCAGCGAAGCTACCGGTCGGTCGGTCACCCCAATATTCCGATTTGACCTGGAACAATTTCTTATTTTGGGGATACGTAAAGTCAACGTGTACAATGAAAAAATCCAGTCACTTGCGCCAAAGAATAATAGCAGTTGTAGAAGCGGTTCGTGCAGACATGCTCGCCAGAGTGTGAAATGAGCTGGATTGTCGGTTTGACATCTGTACTGTTATAAACGGTACTCATACTTCCATATAATAAAACATATACGTTTAACATATATGTTAAAGAACAATTTAGATTCGGAGTAACAGTACAAGGTGAAAAGATAAAGATGCTACGATTTGCTGATGATATAGTAATTCTAGCCGAGAATAAAAAGGATTTAGAAGAAACAATGAACGGCATAGATGAAGTCCTACGCAAGAACTATCGCATGAAAATAAACAAGAAGAAAACAAAAGTAATGAAATGTAGTAGAAATAACAACGATGGGCCACTGAATGTGAAAATAGGAGGAGAAAAGATTATGGAGGTAGAAGAATTTTGTTATTTGGGAAGTAGAATTACTAAAGATGGACGAAGCAGGAGCGATATAAAATGCCGAATAGCACAAGCGAAACGAGCCTTCAGTCAGAAATATAATTTGTTTACATCAAAAATTAATTTAAATGTCAGGAAAAGATTTTTGAAAGTATATCTTTGGAGTGTCGCTTTATATGGAAGTGAAACTTGGACAATCGGAGTATCTGAGAAGAAAAGATTAGAAGCTTTTGAAATGTGGTGCTATAGGAGAATGTTAAAAATCAGATGGGTGGATAAAGTGACAAATGAAGAGGTATTGCGGCAAATAGATGAAGAAAGAAGCGTTTGGAAAAATATAGTTAAAAGAAGAGACAGACTTATAGGCCACATACTAAGGCATCCTGGAATAGTCGCTTTAATATTGGAAGGACAGGTAGAAGGGAAAAATTGTGTAGGCAGGCCACGTTTGGAGTATGTAAAACAAATTGTTGGGGATGCAGGATGTAGAGGGTATACTGAAATGAAACGACTAGCACTAGATAGGGAATCTTGGAGAGCTGCATCAAACCAGTCAAATGACTGATTACAAAAAAAAAAAATACGTTTAAAATTCTAAATGTAATATATTTAATTTAAAACTAAAAAGTTCTTTTCGGACACCCGATATATATATACATTATAAATATAAAAGACCGACTTCGCTGGTAGAATTATGCAATTCTGACTTCGTTCTTGACAAACTACAGGGTGATTTTTTAGTCCTGTTACTCAATTGTTAATGTCTGGTAATTTTTTTCTAAGAAAGGGAAATTTTATTTTGTGACACGAAGTTGGTAGCGCTACTCAACCAGTATAGATACGGCAGTGCGAGTTGATTCTCCTTGAGCTGTGTAAACTTTTGTGCCGTTTCCGGTCGTGTTACGAACAGAATGTCTTTTACCATAGAACAACGAGTTTTTATTCTTGAACAATATTTTGCTACAAAATCGTACGCGAGTGTAAAAGAATCATTTCAAATTAAATTCGTTGGTGTTCCTCCGACAGAAAAAATGTCAATTTCTAGGCTAGCAAACAGATTTCGAGAGACAGGTAGTGTTTGCGACAGAAAACGTAGTGCGTACGCCATCCGTCATCCGTATCGCGTACGATTAGACCAAGAGCTTCAGCCTCCAGATTTAAACAAGCGATTGCAATATTGCCGTTGGTTTAGGTCTCTCTTAAACGATAACAGAATCGAATTTTTAAACACAGTGTTCTTTAGTGATGAAGCTTGGATCCATCTAGACGGTTATGTGAACAGTCAAAACTGTCGAATTTGGGCGGTTGAAAATCCTAACGCTTTACAACACAAATCTTTGCATCCTGAAAAAATTGGTGTCTGGTGTGCGATATCTCGTCATCGTATACTCGGACCCATATTCTTCGAACAGACAGTAAATGGTGAAGTATAGATACTGTGCGCCAATTTGTGTCTCTCCTGGAACCTCAAGAACGGTATTGCTGGTTTCAGCAAGACGGCGCTACATGCCACACGTCTCGAGAAACCATGTGTTTTCTGCAAGAGTTCTTTAATAATCGAATAATGAGCAAGGGCGTATGGCCTCCAAGATCCCCAGACCTCACATCTCCTGACTACTTTGAACTTAAAGTCAATATTACAGACTTAATCACGAATATTTTCAATGCAACTCTTAAAAAGGTTTCTGCTAATATGCTGACAGGAGTCCGTGCGTGTATAATCGCAAGGGGTGGGCACTTTGAGCATATTCTTACAATTATGTAAGTAATAGCTTTTTATTAAATCTCTTTTGTAAGTAACAAAATATTTTTTTATTCCACCTAAATTTTCCTTTCCTAAAGTACATTTAAAATTGGGTAACAGGACTAAAAAATCAATCTGTATTACTTAAGAAAAAAATTAAGTTGAAAATTAAAATATATAAGTATGTAAGTAAAGAATTACGTAAAAAAACTTTTCTACACTTTGAGTAAAACTTTGAGATACGCCACGCTGAGGTCTATTTCTTCTTTCCTCAGATTAGATCGTTGTAAATTTTATTCAAATCAGTAAATTCATTTTATATAAGCAAAAAACTGGCCAACATACTCCGTAGAAATTTTTCACTACAAAAATTTTTTATTATTTTTTTTGTTACAAACCTCAAAATCTGCAGAAACCCCAACATGCAATGCTTGAACCGATTAACATTATATTCCTCTAAATATGATAATGTATACCTTAGTTGGGAAAGCAGAAATTAATTAAAATCAGAAATAAAAATTAATTTTAAAATAATCTATCTTCTATTTATAGCTACTAAACAAATAACAAAACATTGTAAAAAATTAAATATTTAAATAAATATAAATTAAATTATTTAAGGTTTTCAGTTACCTGAATATGTTTTATATAAAACTGTATTAATAAAAAAAATCCCTTTTTTCTTGGACAATGCCGTAAGAGTTGGGTAACCGTCATGGTTCCTTTTGTGGTGAAGTGTTGGCGCAGAGCGCAGAGAAAGTACGAGTGACTAAAGTGTCCTAATCCACACATCTACCTTCATTAAGAATTCTCTACTTCATTGCATTAATGATTTACTGGTGTTCAAGGTCCTGGAATTCCCTCATTACCTACCAAACACGGTCGATCTGAACATACAAAACTGATACTGCATAATAAAGGATCAATATTAAGAACAATGGGGTAGATGGTAAGTAAAAATAATTTATTCATGAAGGAGTACCACAAGACTATCACCAAAAGAAAGCAAGCACCAAAGAGTATCACCAAAAGAAGCTGAATACCTCCTTTAGGCAGGAGTTCCCATTTTGCTCGTAATCCCCGGAGAGATCAGGGCGCTATTATTTACGATGGAAGTATTACATTAGTTTAACGATTTTGAATTAAATATCTTACGATATTATTCTCCATTAAAAACTGTCTTTTCCCCAGAAATAAAAGATATACTTGATAACAGGTTCAGGGCTCCTAAAGTAATTTACCTATTTCCGAAATTGTGTCGTCTGCGAAATTATCCACCTTAATTAAAAATTTTTAGGCAATGGAATATAGTATTTGTGATTTAACTGGGTACTATAAATAATTTTTTTATTTTTAATTATAAACAATGGCTTTTTAAATGTAGAATTACTGGAAAGTTTGGAAAATTAACTGCATTGTTAGAATAACTAATGAGTAGGTTTTTATTAGGACTGGAGAAAAACAAATTTTGGAGTACAATTTTATAAACCGGAGCAGGTTAATGAGCCTTACATTAAAATATCCAAAGTTAATAACGTGGATTTAAAATGAATTGTAGAGGATAAAAACATTAAAGAATATATATAGGAAGTTTCCAAACGACTACTAAATGGTGTTATTGAGATGTGACATTACTGTTGTAAAATTTGACTTTTTTTATTGTTACAGCAGTGGCAGCTTAGAAATCAGCGGAGCAGTTTGTTTACGGTGAGAGTTAAAAAAAAAAAAGATTTTGCGAAAAAGATGGAAATTTTATGTGAAGGTTTTCGTTGCATGATTTTTACGATTTTATTAAAGACTTAACTCACCAACATTGCGTCGAATCACTTTGTTCAACTTTTGGTAATTAATCGCATCAGAAAAGGCCATTTACAAATGGTTAGCAGAATTCCCTCGTGGTCGTGATTCTGTCAGCGATAAATTTGGTTAAAGTGACCAAAATCGGTTGTTCTAAAAAACATCGATGGTGTGCGTAATGATTGACAAGATTCGGCATGTGATTTACCGTGAGATAGAGACATCTTTATGCGTATCGAAATCTACAATACATTGAATTTTGCATGAATATTTTAGCTGTGAAAGATTTGTTCCCGATGGATCAGCATAATTTGATCGAAGCTCAAACATAGGCTCGTGTCAATTGGTGTAAGGAAATGCTCAAAAAAATTCGACCTAGAAAATGCAAAATCCGTATACGACATCGTAACAGGAGAAGAAACTTGGATATTATCGTACGAGCCGGAAACTAAACAACTAAGTGTTCCAAGACGAACCGAATCCAACAAAGTGGTTCGTTCGCGAAGCACTTCCAAGAAAATTATCGCTCGTTTCTTCGGTTATATTGGACTTGTAGCAACCATTCCTTTAGAGGACCAAAGAACAGTTAATGCTGAACGGTATACAACATGTTGTTTGCTAGATATCATCAATTAAATCAGGAAAAACAACCGAAAACTTCGCATCATTCTTCATCAAGACAATGCTAGCTCTCGCACAGCACATCAAACATCTGATTATTTGACAGAGAAAAACATTGAATTAATGTCTCATTACCCGTATTCACCTGATTTATCGCCTAACTACTTCTTTTTATTTCCGAATGTCAAACAAAAAATGCGTAAACAGCGTTTTCATCTGTTTAAGAAGCTGTTGAATCCTTCCAATACAATGTTTTTGAGATACCAACTTCAGAGTGGAAAAATGTTTCGAGAATTGGTTCAAACGCATTCAAAAATGTATAAGGTGAACGCATTCACTTAAAGGTGAATATATTATTTCTTTTTTCCTGTTTATCCTCCGGTAATTACCTTTCAGATAACACTTCAGAGGATGAATGAGGATGATATGTATTGATATGTATGCAGTCTTGTACATTCTCAGTTCGACCATTCCTGAGATGTGTGGTTAATTGAAACCCAACCGCCAAAGAACACCGGTATCCACGATCTAGTATTCAAATCCGTGTAAAAATAACTGACTTTACTAGAATTTGAACGCTGTAACTCTCGACTTCCAAATCAGCTGATTTGGGAAGACGCGTTCACCACAAGTACAACCCGGTGGGTGAAAGGTGAATAATAAGAAGCAATAAAATTATTTGTACGAAATAATTTATTTTCTTTCATTGTTTTTGTAAAAACTTAAAAGACGGCCCTCTACTGGAATACAGCATACGAAACGGTTAATCGTGTATGTAGGATGTAAAATGTTCTGAGCCTCAGAATTTGGCAAGTAACAGAAAGAAATGAAATACAATAAACTAGTCGAAAAATTGATGATCTAAAAATAATTTATAGGTATTTGGAAAGATATTTATATGGTGCGGTAAAAAAAAAAAAAATCTCATCTTTTTCCTTTAGATTCTACCACCAAAATCATTTGGGCTACTTTATAGCTTGTTTAATAACCGGTTCGATTATGCGCACTACGCTAATACATATCAACTTCTCGAAACTGCCCACAACATTCAATGTTATTTTAGTCCCGCAACCATGGTACATACCATTATTAAAATATCATAACTTCGCTTTTATTCCTTTGCTGTATTCGCAAATGTGATGACTTTGCATTAATGAAAATACTTCAATTACCCAGAAAATAAGAAAAAAAAAAATGTTTTAAATTGCGTTACCGTTTAAGCGCGTTCATGAAAACAATCTGGAATCGATGTAACACGTTATGGGAGTACTACTGTACTTCAAATCTAATTAGAAATTGTATATAACTATACTTAATTTTAATACAAACGATATAATAAAAAATTTAACTTTAGTCAACTTTTTAAACTTTAGTCAAGTTTAAGCAGCCTTTTTTATATAACTTTAGTTGTCGTCTTTTAAGATTATGCTCACACAACAATGATGATAATAAAAATATGGCAACAATTCTTTGTCATTATATAACTTAATGTCGAAAAACTTATACCTGCCTCAGTCAGTTAAGCAGGGACGCATTTTTAAATTTTAAGAAGCGAACCAAACATAAAAAAAAAATAAATAAAACAACTTATTTTATTACAGGTAAAGAAGGATTAAGCCGAAGATTTTTCAGACCTTATACAGCTCGTTGTCATGGTGTTAGCGGCCATAATTTCTCTTTTACTAGTAAAAGAATGTGTGCGTGTGTGTCACATACGTAAAGGCAGGTCAGAGTGGCAGACAGACAGAGATTTTTTTTAAATCTGATCGTTTATGAGACGACATCAACAACTAATATACCTCTTTTTTTCTGTATCCTCACTCCACCGCTTATTTAAAGTTGCGTTAAAATTGTTACCATTAACATATCTTGAAAGACATAGATGACTAACAAAGGAACAAGTCTAACATAAAATAATAATCTTATTTTTTGTATCGAGTAATTTTTCATGAACATCAAACGACTTGAAGCGATTAAAATTTTCTACAATTAAAATATATTAACGGTTTCTGATAAATATTACTTTACACGCATGTAGATCACGTCCTATAAAATGTTTGCTGCACGTAAAACGCTAATTTTACTACAAAAAAAAATTATAAATAAAACCAAATTAAATCTTATTAAAAAATTATGGTATTTTATCTCTTATCTGAAATTACTGGTAATAAACAAACTCATATGATTAAATTACTGCTTGTATTGTTATACTAATTTTAAGTAAGCTATAATGTAAGATTAAAAATAGATTCGGCAAGTTTTAATTACAAAGAATTAACAATTATTAAAAAAGTTGTAATTCTGTTATAAAAACAATACAATAATTATGTATTATAATATTATTATATAATTATCTAAGAACAAATTGGAATAGGCTAAAATAAAAAATACCCTGAATTAAAAGGATAATTTTACAACCCATCACAGCTTTATAGCCGTGCAACAAGAACGAATGTAAGGTAATCAATCAGTAATCAGGGTTTTTCATTTTTGACGTTTCATGTCCCAGGGATTCCAAAAGACAAAAAAAAATCCTTTTAGGCACGTCGGAAGGCGGAGGTAGATTTCACCGGTGCTAAGTAGGGGATAAAAAAGATTTCCACCTTAAAGTTAAGAAAATATTCAAATTTACTCAATACGACGACGGTTGAATGTGAAAAAAGTTTCACATGTTTAGCATACGACAAGCCCCATCTTCTTACAATTCCAGTAATATTTTGGTCATTCCTTGCCGTAACGGTCGGTCGTATCAAAAAATTGTTTATACAAAAGATTTAAGTAATGTGTAGAGGACTAATGACCACTTTAAACCGATTCGACACTGTGCCTTTTAAGGGAGGTATGATTCTTTTTTGTCTTCGAAACCCCTTTTTTTCTATCCCTTGGACCAATGGTTGGAGATATAAAAAAACTTTACTTTCATAAGTTTTAGGCCCTATAAAAAAAAATAGCAGGAACTTACAACGAATTTTACCTAATAAGGAAGTTACAGTGATTTTTTTTTTTTTTTTTTTTTTTTTTTTTTTTTTAAGCGCCCCCATTTCCATTCCCATGGTCCAATTTTAGCCGTTAACGAACTCCACCGAGATTTTGGAACGAGATTTTGTGTGTGTGTGTGTGTGTGTGTGTGTGTGTGTGTGTGTGTGTGTGTGTGTGTGTGTGTGTGTGTGTGTGTGTGTGTGTGTGTGTGTGTGTGTGTGTGTGTGTGTGTGTGTGTGGTATATATAACATTTTGAGCTGAGAGTGGTTTTGGAGTCTGGAGGATGTGAAACGCGAACATACGTCGAAATCTTCCGAAAGTCAAATCATGGTTCCCATTACAACAGGCTTTCATATGAAATCTATCTAAAAAAGGGAGGTAACATTCCTTTGTACGTATGTACATGTGTTGGCATGTTTGAAGCTTATTAACCTTTGACTGGATAAACCGATTTTGATGAAATTTTGTATACGGACTCTGTAAATATGGGGAAATTTGTCGGTCAAATTTTGGGTTAATATATTAATTAAAAAACGGGATGTAGAATCTCTGTATTTTTTAAGTATCATGACCCAAAAACCGCAAAAAAGGGGGATAACGTGCGTACATACATACGTATGTAAGCGTACATACGTACGTATGTAATAGTGTTGACGTGCTTGAAGGTTAATAACCTTTCACTAGATAACCAATTTTGATTAAAGTTTGTATAGAGACTCGTCTATATTGGGCAGTTTGTTGATAAAATTTTGTGGTCAATATCTCCAGAGGGTGAAGGGTTTTTTGGGGGTCTATTTTCTCAAAATTTTGTATACATAACCCCACTTTATATTAAGCTCAGTACATGCGTGCGTACTTATCTTAACATTTAAAAAACATTTTTCCCCGAAATTCCCATTTCCCCAAATTTTTCCTTTTCTTCAAAAATCGAAAAAGTTTTTCCATGTCTTCCTAGGTATTGGCAATACGGTAGGTAGGGGAGCCCATAAAATTTAAGAAATCGATTTTTTGAATTTGGTAAAACTTTTTTAGGTTTATTTAAACTTTTAATATTATTAAAAGTTTAAATAATAAACTTTTAGTAAAAACATTAAATTAAGTTTAATCATAATTGACACTCATACCAAAAAAATACAAAAAAAAAAACAAAATTACAAAAATATATTTGATTACATATAAAAAATTATTTTTTAAAAACGCTTTTATTTAACTAATATTAATATTAACATTAATAAAAAAAGGAAACAAATTAGAAAACCCCTCTAAAAAGTAAAAAATAAGAATTAAAACAAATTCAGAATTTTAAACAAAAAAATATAATATATTAACAAATATAAAAATGCAATTGAAAATTAAAAAATAAATTATATAAATATCTAATAACTAACGAACAAATAAAAAATAAATAAATGTAATAATTATTAAATTTTAAAATTAAAAGTAATGAAAATATTTAGTTAAATAAAAGCGTGGGCAGTTTTTATAACAATGTTTTCGAATAAGTATTTATAGACATTTTCTGTATTAACCGCAACGAAGGAAGTTTAATTTTTTTTTAATCTGTATCTTTTTGTTTTCTGATGTTTTTGTTAATATTTTAAATTTATCTTTTAGAATCTTCTAAAATTGTAATTTTTCTCTTCACCAAGGTACTTTTCATTAATGCAGAAAAATAAAAAAACAGAAACAAAACAGAGTGACGAGAGTACTCTTATGACTTCTTAGATACTGTATTACTCCAAAATTGTACGACCTGCACTTCGAAGTGCTTTCCCATGGGTCGTATTTGGCTTCCAGCGATTACTTATTTCATTTGAAAGTGAGATACGATCCTCCAATTCCTTAATAATGTGGTCAGTTACACAATTGTTGAAGTATTAGTTTTTATTAGCATCAAATATTTATACAATTATTAATTCAACAATCTTACATGAATTACGATAGAGTAAAAGTCCCTTTATTACTAGATCAGTATTATTCGTATCTTCGTGAGTTGTTGATTAACAAGAGATTAATATTTCTGGTGTGTCGTATAAATAAAATTTAATAATAATTAAAATATTCCGTTTAGTGAACTCCTGTAAACTGGTTACAAATGTTAATTTCGACCTTACGGTGTAAAATACTGGGTTTTTATTATTGGATTATTTGGTGAATAATTAAAAATGAAAAAGAAACAATCATACAGGAAAAAAAAGATAACATGAAGAGATATATTTGAAAAAAGAGGAAGAAAATGTTGAATTCAAAGAAAGAATAAAAAGGAAGAAAATGTTGAAACCAAAAAAAAAAAAAAAACAAGAAGAAAATGTTGCAAACAAAGAAATAATAAAAAAATTAAGAGAACATGATAAATATAAAGAGGAAGAAAATGTTAAAAACTAAAGAAATAATAAAAATATTAACGAGAGAATCGTGAATATAAAAAGAGAGAAAATTTGAAACTAGAGAAAGTGTACACAAATTAAGATCAGAAAAGTTATATTAAATTATTGAATGATTAAATGATTGTTAACAAAAACACAAATAAACGAAATGATGATCAACTATGACTAAGGGAGAATAGTCCGACAATATCAGAGGAGTAATGAAGTAAAACATAAGAATTTTTTGCAATTTGTTAAAATCGGGTAAGTATGCCTCAGTGAATATCTTGTTCTTGTGAGGGTCTATTTTTCAATCACGCTATAGTTGACTTTAATGGAGATAAAATTAAACAGAGATATCAGAATAGTTAAATGAAACTAAACAGAAATTAAACTAGAAAATATAAAAATTATACGATTCTAAATTATAATTATCAATTAATATTAAAGAATCAGATGTTTCACCAAATTTTATATACACACATGTAATAATTCCTATTAAAATACATATACATATTTTTAAAAGTACATAAAATTTTATTTCACAAATAAAAATGAAAAAAAAAAATCAGAAGTTTATATATATATATAAACTAGCGGACCCGACAGACGTTGTCCTGGCGCGGCATTATTCTGTAATAAATGCACACACATAAATATAAGTAACTTAATTATGTTAAAATTAGCAGGAAAGTGTTCTAAATTTCATTAAAATGACTATTAGTATGATATTATCAGTTTGTGATTGTTGTATTATTGTAATGGGTTTATTGATTAATTACGTGCAGTATGGTTAATATTTATTTTCACTAAATATTGAGATGTCCGATGAAAATTGAATTAAAAAATAGAAACGTCGTAAAATTAATAATTAGTGTAATTAATAAATTTTCATCCACATTACTACAAATTTGCACTTAACATCATTCTAAAAATGTACCTCCATATTTTTTTTAAATTTAATAATTTTGATGTTTCATAACCATGTAACAGCTTAATTAGTAAATTAATAAAAAAATTGAAGCACTGTAAAAAAGTAACGAAGTTAAAATTTTAGTAGACATTATTATCATTTTTCTCATTCTTAATTTTAACATCTATTTTACCAAAATTTAGATAATTGTAAATTAAAAATAATTTTAGAAGACTTTTTATAAAATTAATCAGCTAAAACATTATAAATTCAATTTTTTAAATATACTTTAAACAAGTAACTTACATTTTAATTTTATAAATGTTATAATTTATTTTACAAACTTAAATTTTTATTTTCAAAGAGCCGTTCAATACTTCATAAGTTGCATAGAATCAAATGAAAACTGAAATTTAAATTTGTAGGTTAAGTTGATTGTTATTGAATGCACTCAAAAACATCATTAAAATTCATGAAAAATCATGTAAAAATACTCACTTCAATACTGCACCTTACAAATTTGCATAATGTACATTTTTTAATTAAACTTTAAAACGTTATTTCAATAAATAATAATATAATATAATATTCTCAATAAGCGCGCAATTCTAGCAGACTCGGCAATGCTTCGCTATTGCTAGATCTGAGTATACATACAGATTAAATGACAACAATTGAAAGTTTCATAAAACCTTAAAAAACTGAACATTAGCAATTTAACAAAATTTAACCATTCAATTTATAAAAGTCAGAATGTAAATAAATCCAAATGGCAAAACAACAGCACTACCTATCGGATTTAATTCACACCACTCTCTAATCACAGTTTTCGGTGGAAAATAATTTTTTAACGAAAAGTGTTGTGGCTGCAAAATCATTACAATTAATACTGAACATTAAGAAACTTACAAAACATTACGGAATCTTATAAAATTTCACCTTTAACTTTATTAAATTCAAAATGTAAATAAATCCAATTGTCAGAACAGCACTACCTATCGGATTTAATTCAAGCTATTCTCTAAATACGTATTTTAATGTAAGAACAACACTAAGCTACGACGCAAGTAACTGATATGTGAAAAAGCAACAAAATAAAAAAATTTCCTACAATCCGATCGCAGCACCAACTACCGGGTTTAACTGATAAACCAAAAATTAATAAGAAACTTCTAAAACGCGATCGCAGCTCTGCCTACTGGACCCACACGCTGCCTACCGGACCCAATTGTGAACCTTAACCATCCCAAGATCAACAACACATAAATAAATTAAAAAACATTTTCACTTCAATACTGTACCTTACAAATTTGCACAATGTATATTTTTTAATTACACTTTAAAACGTTATTTCAATAAACAATAATATAATATAATATTTCTCAATACGAGCACATTCTAAACGCGATCGCAGTGCTGCCTATTTGTTACTTAATCAGTTGTGATTTTGTTTATATTGGCAACGGCCATACGGGCTCTTTGTGATTGGTCGTTGTGTTTGACAGCAGCAATCTTGCATTGATCTGATTGGATTTCCTTTGTTTACATTTCCATCTGATTTATTAGCCTCTTATTTATTAAAACTCGCGATTTTTTGTAACACAATAATAACACAAAATTACGAAATATTTTTCTCAATTTGATCGCAGCACCAACTGTCGGGACAAACTAAAATTAAAATAGAATATTACTGCGATGGTAGCGCAGTCTGCGGGATCCAATGTAAAACATTCCAAAATCAACAACTACTTATAAATAAAAAATTAATTAAAAAACCATTTTCCAGTGGACCAAATTGTGAATCTAAATCATTCTCAAATCCCCTTGAACACACACAAAAAAATTTCATCAAAATCGGTCCAGCCGTTTAGGAGGAGTTCAGTGGCATACACACGCACACAAGAAATATATATTATATAAAGATATATATTTTTTTTATTGTTATTGTTGAATATTTAATTATTGTAAAAATGTTTTTGCACTCACCGGTTAATAATTATTAATAAATCAATATATTTAAATTAAAAAATGAAAGTTAAAAAATAAATTAAAAAAAAAGGTAAAAAAAGAAAAATGGAGATAAAGTCTGATTCGAGCCGATTTGCCTTCCTTTTGTAAGATTCAAATATTTCATCAATTAAAATTTTATTAGACTATTACTCTGGAACCAATGAAAATAAGTACCACTTATGATATATCGTAGAAAAGCTCTCAATGAGAGCTTATTATTGTAGTAAAGAAAAATCCAACCTCACATTTTTTTGGATTTTGGGCTTTATTGATCACTTTTGGTTCAGTCAATTGCAATCAAAAGGGGAGGTGCAAAATTAAATGTTACAACAGTCCTAAATCCAAAATTTCAACATCCTACAGCTAAGCGTTTTTGAATTAGGCCAGACAAAATACGAACGCACAATCATACGTACAGACGTCACGCCGAAACTAGTGAAAATGGATTTAGAGATGGTCAATTGGAAATTTCCGTTGAAAGCAAAAAACCAAAATGTTTCGCCATCACAATACTTCCTTTACTTCGTACAAGGATGTAAAATTCGATATATATTAATAACAGTTAATTATTTTAATTGGTCCCAAATTATTTTTATTGGTTACTGGTCCTTAGTTATTGAATTCACTGCTGTAACAATTCGATTTCGCAGATCATGAAACGTAGCAGGGTTAATTGGTAAACCCACCAGGTTGTAAAGTGGCTATCTCGTCATCGCAAATCAGCTGATTTCGAAGTCGAGAGTTCTAAGGTTCAAATTCTAGCAAAGGCAAGAATAACTTTTTACGGATTTAAATACTAGATAGTGGATACCGGCGTTCTTTCGTGGTTGGGTTTCAATTAACCACACATCTCAGGAATGGTAGAATGAAACTGTACAAGACTATACTTCATTTACACATATCATACTCATTCATCATCTGAAGTAATACCTAAACGGCAGGTAATTCCCGGAGGCTAAACAGGAAAAAAGTATGAACCTTATTTGGTCCTAAAAAAAGTAGTTGTGAAATCCCGGAGTTGACAGAGACAGTTGGGATCTCGGAAAAATTTCTGGAAGAACTGTTAGAGCTCGCCAGTTGGTGACTAAAGTCGCAATGTGACTGGAGTACTCGGTTTCGGTCTTGCAGCCAAGCTCTTTTGAGACGAGCTTCTTCTTAAATTTCTTCTTTTTCTTCTCGGGATAAACTTTGGTTTTTCTTCGTCGATGGCTGACGTGCACTCAATCTTAATGTTCGAAAGCAGTAACGTGAGACTCCTGATCGGTTGGGTCGCCGCTCAATGTAGGTCAGAGTAACGGATCATTCTGATCGGTTACTCTGGCTCGATTTCTGCTCATCATTAGTCGGAATAACTAAACCCTCAATTGGTTAATTCGAACTAGCTGGAACTAGCCGTAACATGACATTTATAGCTTACGTAAATTAATTTTTTGACGAATCGAAATATAAGACATAATATAGTTGCATCTGTATATAAATTAAACGTATTATTGAGTACATAAAATGAGTGTTACTGTATATAAAAATGTTATACAATGGGCTGTGTTGTAAATTCATCGGATGAAGTTTAGGAAAGAATGTCAAGGAACAGATATTAAAAATATTAACTTTTGAATAATTGTTGTAGGTAATGTTTATTAGAATGTAACCGAAAGTTCTCAACTATCAACTGTGCAGTTCTTGTAATTTAGCATCGATGGCATTGATTCTTGCACTACTACTGGTTACAAGATACGAGTAAACATTGTAAACACTTCACTATAGTACTCCCTTCAATTTCTTTTGGTATAGAATGATCACAGTATTATAGACTTTAATATTATGCATAAGTAATGGTAAAGCTATAATAACAGGATATACAATAAATTGATTAAATTACGTTACATTATGCTGTCAGTATATAATGTTGTGTCTTCTTAATTCAAATCAAGATGATTCAAAGTTGTTTGTCAGACGCCAGCAATAAAACGATTTGACCGAAGAATAAGATACGTAGGATTAAATGTCAAGGTTACAATCTTTTAACTCTCACTCTGTCTTGTATGTGCATCGTTGCACATGCACCTACGGTGGCAATATCTTTTGTACTTGTAAATTCACCTTTGTTTCCGATTTGGAAGTACTAATAGATAAAGAGCTCGTAATTAGATATCCGAAATTAAAAGTTAAAATCGGATTTAATGATATCAAAATCGGACGTAATTGGAAAAAAATTGTTGGTCCATAAATATTCAATTAATAATTGTATTATAAGTTTTATTTCAACCGGTCTAAAGAGCGTATAAATTGCTCAATAAATTAATGTTAGGGTCTGTCTATTCTAGGATTTACTCTGCAACCGAATTTTTGTCTAGAGATGCTCTGAATAAGTGAATAGTTCTAACAACCATTTTTGTGTTTCTTATATAGCCGAGGGAAATCAACTTATTATCTAAATTTCTGTCCATTTACTATGACGTCAATCAAGATAGAATTCAGTAATGGAGTACCCCCATTAGAGTGGGCAATAAAGAATTAAAAGATCCAACCGGGGGGACGGACCACCACGCCGGTCTTACTGTCGGTAAGTGGGGAGGCCCCTTAGAGTAAAGGACACTCCCCTGGGCTGAGTTTTACTTAACTGTTTGACCGGCCCGGGGGAATGGGAGGATATAAAAAAAGTATATGTTTAGAAATCGACTCGAGTTCGTCAGCCGCTGAAAATGTATCACTTGCGAGTTTCGATTCAATAACAACGATGATATTTAAATCCGTATAAAAGTAACTCTGCCTTTATTAGGACTTGAACGGTGTAACTCTCAACTTTTCGAAATCAGCTGATTTGGAAAGACGCATTCACCACTAGACCAACCCAGCGGGTCAAGTCTGTCTTGTCCACTAATCTTTCTCAACTGTTTAGTTCCGACAGCTGATTCAGTGAATGGTCTTCATTCGGGGCTATCGACATTCGAAGTATTTCTTATCATTTTCTGCAAACTATATTTTAAAGATTATTTATATAAAGGCAACAGTGGCAGCTGGAAGCTAAAATTAGTGGGGATGCTGCTCCAGAAAATTTTTATTTCTGGGCCTTTTCAAAGCAATGATTAAAGTTTTCTGTAAAATAAAAGAACTGAAAAATAATGAATCAAATAGAATAGCTGGAAGCAGGATAATAATCTAATTCTACACTTTATCACATTCAAGAATATTTTACACGGTTTTAAGAGCATTGTGTATGAAAACCATATTCGGTTTAACCGAATAAATAATAAAATGTCAATACAGATAATATTTTTAAGTATTATTATATAATAACCTAATAAAATGTCCGCTTAAAAACACTGTAGTCAAATGGTGCTTAATTTAAATTTCTATGTACACAGAAACCAATACATAATTCATTTTTAATACATAATACATAATTAATTACCTTATTTCTCCCTTCCAGCGTGTTTTTAGCCAGATTTGGCAATTAAAGAGTCCTTACTTTCTGCCATCTTCTGATCGTTAATGAAAAAAAACTAAACCGCTTTCATATTCCTTACATCGACTAAACTGAAAAAAAGGGAACGAATAAGGAAGGTTCCATAGACACGCGGAGTAAAAAAACCAACTACCTTCCATAAGCACGCCAGGATCGGCACTGCAGGAGCAACAGTGCTCTCTCTCCCTCGTAACCTCGCGTGCAGCTTCCTATGTGCGCATGTCCACAACAGCCAAACACTACGCCGCTGAAACTGCGAATCGCACAGTTCCATACAAAGATTTTTGTATCTTTTTCATAAACTGGGGTGTGGCTATTGACATTAAGCTTAAGGATTATATATTGTACAAGTATAAAGAAAGAATTAAAGAAAAAATGACTCATTATATTAAATGCTCTCGATAACATCAAGTGGAAATAGGGAATGCTGCAATTCCGCAGTCCCTATAGACAAGCTGCCACTGAAACACAATATATTATGATGTAAATTCCAATCAAACTTACAACCAATTTATTAAAACAATAAATGTTGTTGAACTTTTTAAAATAGTAAAAGATCATTTACCATTATGTAATAAAAATATTGAAAAATTACGTTTTATGAATCACTTGAAAAATTTGAATTTTGTTCCATATTATTTTAATTTAGTTTCAATCTATTTAAAGAAACGTATAGGAATTCCAACAAATTGCACAGATTTTTGTTTAACAATTGTTTTTACATGGGTAAAATTTCAGTGTTCAAAGATTTCAATGATAGATAATATAAAAAAATAATGTTTAAGTACTGAAGAACAGAGGTTTTTCTGTTGCAAGTATTAAAATATTTATTGAAGTTTTTCGATCATCAATTTCAGAATGTTACATATTTAAATCACTACTATTTTGGCTGTCAGTAAAATTAAATTAATTTTTTTCCGACTGATGCTTTTTAACACAACTACTAAGTTATGTACATAATTTCTGTTAAGGATGGGATTGAAAAAGTGTTGTGAAAAGGAAAGAAAAGTTTCCATTAAGACTGGTGGATAACTTTACCTACATTTGGTAAGAAGTAAATTTACTTCACGTAAGCATGGAATAGAGTGCAATAATTGAATACATATGAAAGGCTGTGTACAATGTTACTACAATTCTGTGTAGTGTTTTGCTTTGAAGGAGCCAAGCTTTTAAGTTTATTCTTAAGTTTTTTGCATATTAAAAGAAACATTTTTTTTTGTCATTCATTTAACTCAACAACGTAATCTGACTGTTGTAAAAAGAACATGTTTGTAAATAATTGTAGTTACATTTTTCTGTGGTAATATTTTGAGGGATTAAGAAGTTCGGCTTTATCTAATAGGACTTCAGTAGTTAATGCACTGCTATTGAAAAAAAAAATTAATTCATAGACAGTTCCCTCCTATCAAATTTCAATGATGCAATGAATTTTCAAGTTACAGTATTCTCGGCGCAGAGAACCAGTTACTTTTGGACATGTATGAATAGAACTAGTGGATTATGATAAAAAGAAGGTATCAATGATAAAAGAAAGCGATGGATGATGAGAAAAAATAATCTATTGTTTTGAAAAATAAGATTAATTTATCATCTTGCTAAAGATCCTAACTGAAATTAAGGGTATGCAATGAAGAGAGCAAACCCGAATAGCAAAAGGTTTGAGATGAGGATGGAGTCAATTTATTCTTTTTACAATAAGAATAAATAAGAACAAGAATAATAAGAACAAAATAATAGTCAAGAAATACAAAAAAGAAGTAATAGTAATAAGTAAAATATGAAAATAAGAAAAAATTATGCATCAGAAGTTGAAACACTTAGTGATTTTCAAACTAAGGTATCTATTAAAATATTTAAGAGAAGTTAACAAAATATTAAATATAGACTAGATTGATCAATTATTGTTATATGTCAAAAGAATCGCACATTAATATAAATCAGTTGAATTGAATCTAGATAACAATGCAATAAATGTAACATAATGTTGCTGAGTCACAGATTATCATTTACTGTTTGCTCTCCATATAACACGTTATTACTTTAGATAAATTGTTAGGTAGATAATTTAAGTATTACAAACATAATATTATTTCTATTATCACAAAAATTAAACAAAGTTATAAAGAAAAACAATTGATTTTGATTTCAATGGAAATTAGCTTTTTTCAGTTTAGTTCTGCAGCACACTACAATATGTAATTTATAGCATGATCATATTAATCGATATCGATGTGGTACGATATTATTGGTAGGAAGCAAGCTGTGGACAGTAATAGCCTATACAGCTACACTTACTCTACTACACTGATCCCTATTTCTACCAAAAATTAATTTTAATGTGCAAACATTGCAGTCCCGTTCTAAGAATACAAGACCCTGTTGTTGGAGATAGGGTCAGCATTGTGTCTTGATCCTGATAGCTATGCTGGTGATAGCTTAGCTACTGGCAAGTTTCCCAAGCTGTAGAGGTTGTAAGGTTAAAAACTACAATAAGAAATATTCTATAAAAGTATCTGTATCCCATGTTAGGGTGGCTGTACTGTTCAGAGAGGTTGCAAACAGTTTTTATTCCCATAAAAGGAGCAGATACACTATTGGGAAAAGGCTTAAAGAATGGTGATTAATCCCCCCCGATGCTTCACAGCACACAAGAGGCATGATAAATAAGAAGAAGAAAATTTAAAAAAAATTATAGCAGTCACTAGAAAGGAGTCGACAAAAAATTGAAATATGTAAGTAGACATATAAAATGTAAGTACACTTCTGCAACGATGTAAGTTAGAAAATCTAAAAAGAGCAATGAAGATAGATAAAATGGCAAAAATTCAGTGAACTGAAAGCAGGAGTTGATAGAAAAAGATAAGTTTAACTGGTATATTATTCAGAAAGTACAAAAATGTAGAAATGGTGTAAAAATCATTCTGAACAAAGTAATAGCAAATTACATATAAGCAACAATCTTTACTAATGATTGGACAGTTACTGTTAAGGTAAGAAAAAATTTAAGATTTTAATACAAAAGTGCACATGCCAACTTACCAATATGAAGATGATCCAATTAAACAAATGTATGAACGTATAAAGAAGATTGTGTAAGAGAGAGGTACAGGTTGTAGTAGGGGTTTGAATGCTCTGATAGAGGAAGAAAGAGGAGGCCCAATAGTGGGTAATTATGACTACGTACGAAGAATGAAAGAGGAAGAGGAAACAGTTTGCTGGGAGCCAATATAAACAGTATTCATATTTCTTGTAACTAATTCTTGTAAATATAAAAATGACATTGAAAACCAGTAAGTGGAATTTGGAAAAGAAAGAATTAGAAAAGTGGTAGTGGAGAAAGTAGATGGAAACTAACAGTCAGAACTTGTTGACTGAAGGCAGTGATGCAGTGAACTTTGGGAAATAATGAAAGATGTCATAAATGGTAGCAAAATAAAAATATTCCTTCGTTATGGGAAAACAAATAAAGAAGCCATGGGTTAGCAGAAAGAAAACTAAAAATATGAAGACAGAAGGAAATATAGGAATAAGAAAGATGAAGAAGGTAAGAGAAAACTGAAAACTGAACAATAAATTGAGAAGAGTAACAAAAAAAAGAAAGGAACTGTCTAGCAGATAAATGCTTAGACAATGAAGAATTAAAAAGAAAAGGATATGAAATAATGTATAAAGTAAAACATAGCATGACATGAGATAAGTGAAGAATACAGTTAGTAAACAAATTGCTAGAAAAGGTTTTGAAAAGTTAAACAAAGAGGAAAACATATTACTTAAAAGGTGAAAGGAGCGCATGGAGGAACTACACCAGTCCAGCAGAAAGTCAAATGATCTTTCTAAAGAAGATTAGGAGAAAATGGAAGTGGATGAAGTAACAACCAACAATCCTTAAACTGGAATTTATACAAGCAAAAAATAAGAAGAATGGGAAAGCTGTGAGGAAGCCCCACTCATAGCAATTAAATAATGAATGAATAAAAATTTAATATCTTAAAAGATAGAAAATTGCGTAATTTGACTTATTAGAAAAGGTTACCACAGAATTTTCGTAACTATGATTTCAATCCTCAAGAAGTTTCTGTAGTGAAGTGTCAAGATCGAAGGAGAATTAGTTTAATTCAATTCAGGAACAACCATATAAAAAAATAAATGAAGGAAACGATTGCAGAAGAACAGAACATTTAGGAAAGGATTTAGAAAGGAATGAAACTGAGCCAGATAGAACTGTTAGTAAGTAGTATATGAAGTACATAAAGGAATATTTTATGCATACGGATAAACATTTGATTGTATAAAGTGGAATAAATTAACAAAAGTATTAAAGACCGAAAATCAGACTTGATGGACAGAAAATTAGTTAAAAAATTATATCTGAAATAGAAAGGTGATACACAAAGAGAATGCACAAACTGGCTGATGTGAGCTAGGAAGAGGAGTTAGGCAAGCTTACTACTTTTTAACAACCTTGTCTAAGATGCTGTTGAAGATATTAAAAAAATACTCTGAAAAAGAATGAAGGGATCAGTGTAAGTGTAAATTATTAAAAATAAATATATTCAACAACATATTTCAAAGTTAGAAGACACTGTGACATAATATGCGATGAAAATGATTGTTAAGAAAGCAATTGAAATTAGGAATGAGATAGACGGCAATAAACCACTGAATATCTACTCAAAGGAGGAAAAATTAATTGCACAAGCAAAACAGTAAACATATTTAGGTAGAATGTTAAAAGTAATCTGAAAAAATTAAAACAAAATAAAAACAAAAATACAACAGCTATGGAAGAAGTATTTAATAAAAAGAATTATTATGCAGGAAGATGGAGTTAGATGTAATACCTTTTATAATTTTTATCTTTGAAATGTTCTTCTGTATATATAGATGTGAAACATGAAGACTAAGAAAAAAGGAAAAGAAAGGCTTTTGAAGTGTGAGCATAAGGGAGATTAGAAATTAAAGGAATGAAAAGAATGATAAATGAAGGAAGTATTAAGGAGAATGACTGAAAATAGACATTTAATCAGAAAAACAATGAATAGAAAGGCTAATAGTATGGAACATATCGTGAGAAGAAGAAGATAGATTATAAAAGAATTGGTAGAATGTATAAGGAAGGGAGACAGGAAAAAATTAAAAATTGATGGTTGATTATCTAAAAGGATATAAAGAATAAACATAGACTAAATCTGGTAATAGAGAAGAATGAAGAGTGCATACAGTAAAAGTACTATTTCAGTGCAGATAACCTGTATGCTTCATCAGTCCATATTTAATCGTAGACAATTACTTTCTTTTTAACAAACCTGTTTTTATTTTTTCAATATCTTTCTAAAAATAATTACTCATTGCAAAGTATTATTTTATTGTTATTTCTATATACTATCTTAAAATACTCTATACTATATCCTAAAAAAAATTTACTACCATTTGTGACTAAACGTAGTGGAGGTGGATAAACACCAACAGTTGTTGATTGGCAGATATGAAGGTCATTCTCACGTTGCTCAAACTTCCCACAATTCATAAAAGTGCGCGAGACACATACGAATACTCTTTCGTAATTCATAAAACATACAACATCTAACTAAAAAGGAAGTCTACAGTTTAGGAATTATTCCTCTCATACTTCTCTTTTCGATTTTAAGTTAATTTGCACTACTATATTGTGAGTTGGCAACTCTGCAAATCTATCTACCTTATCAAACGTCATCCCTTTTTTTTAAAACTATAATTTATAGTTCAACTGTTAAGTTCCAGATAATAATTTGCTGTTTATTTTTTCCGTTACAAAACAAAAGATTTCTGTATGTATTCTTTAATGTTATTCGTAAACAAGACTAAAAATTATATATATATATAAAACTAGCCGGTCAGGGATAACTTCGCTCGACCGAGCATTAACTAGTTGGCAGAGCGCACTGGACCCCAACAAATTCGTTATTCTCATGGTTGTGAGAAACTTTCGCACTTATATGCTCGTTCAAACTGCAGGCGCAGATCTCTTTCCTCTTTGGTTTCTTATTCTCGTGAAACCCGGTTACGCTAGCGGCACTTAATGAATCTCTTTCTTCATGATTCGATCTCTTTTTAGAGGGCATAATGGAAAATACTGAAATACATGTAAGGAAGAAAAAGAAGAAGAAAAATTAATAATGAAAGGGGTTATGTAAAAAAGAAAAGAAAAAGAAGACAGAAGAGGAAACGATGAAGAAGGAAGTATACAGATTAGAAATAATTTAAAAAAATTAAATTACAAAAGACAGAACAGTAGTAACTACGGTAGTGTGAATATTAAGTACTTTAGAGATTTTTATTAAAGAAAAAAGAATTAGTCATTTTACTTCATTATAAATCTGGGAGTAAAATATTTCATTTTTGTTTCTATAATTAATATCTTCACTTCACAACTTCACCCCCACACGGGCTTCGTTCTCGACTATGACTTAAAACCTTCCCTACGATAACACGAAATTATCCTGAAAATTTTAAAAAAATCGGTCGGTTGTTTCTCACTCGATGGGGCTGCAAACAAACAAACCCACAGACTGAAACTTTCGCTTTTATATATACAGATACTAGCCGATCTGACAATACTTCGCTATTGCTAGATTTGAGTATATATAGAAATATACATATATATATAGATTAAATGAACACAATTGAAATGTTGATAAAACATTTAAAAAAAAGGAGATTACAGAACTTCATAAAACTTAACCTTTCACTTATCTCTTTTTTCCCAATTTCCACTTTTCCCTTCCCTTTTTCCCTATTTCCCTCTTTTACTTAACCCTGTTTTCCTTTTCCCTATCTCTCCTTTCCTCTTTCCCTACTTCCCTTTTATTTTCCCCCTATTCTCCCCTTTTTCCTTTCCCCCATTTTCCCTTTTTCTCCGCGCGTAAAATCGGTCCAGTAGTTTTTTAGTCTAGCGTTTTTTAGTCATTGCCTTTTATATATATATATATATATATATAAATATATATATAAATATGTATATAGAAGAAAGATATAGAAGAAAGTCTTGTATATGCATTTCTTTTTTTGTTTCGTAAATATCTTGACACCGGTGCCACCTAGCGGGTTTAGTTTATGCAAAAATTTTTCTTTTCACGTAACTAAAATATATTCTGAATATGAGCTAAACGGTACATAAATACAATTTTTCTAAATATCTCAACCCCAGCGCCATCTAGCGCTGCTATATATGCTAGCGCTATTTTTTTCAAAAATATTTCTTTTCACGTATATTCAGAATATATACTTTTCAGTATATATTCTGAATATGAGCCCCAATCGGACCATATGAAATTTTTCCAAATATTTCAACTCCAGCGCCATCTAGCGGGCCCATTTTTTTGCAGGGGTATCTCTTACCATGTACCATGTAAGTAACACATATTCTGAATATGAGCTGAATCGGACCATAAATACAATTTTTCGAAATATTTCGACCCCAGCGCCACGTAGCGGGTCCTAACTAATTCATAAACCTTTGCGGGCGTGAACACAACTCACGAAAGTTTCTTCGCAACCGGATGAATGGCATAGGAACACATACGGAACAAACAGACAAGCAAACAAACATTCATTTTTATACGATACATATGTACTAACGGGTTACCCGTCGCGGCCTTGCCCGACGTAGCCTTTCTCGCAATGCTTTTTTAAAAGCAAACTTATTTTTTATAAATAAAAAATATTTAATCAACAATATTATATTTAGATTTTAATTAAATCCTGATAAAACGGTAAATAAAAATTTTTATGAAAAATACTGAAGGAATAAACGATAAACAATGAATTGTTGCCCAAAATTAAAAAAACTGAACATTACGGAACTTCACAAAATTTAACCTTTCCCTTTTTCCCTTCTTCTCTTCTCCCCTTTTCCCTTTCTTCCTATTTCCCTTTTTTCATTTTTTGCAAAATATTTCTTTTCCGTAACTATAGTAATTCAATATAACTATAGTATTACTATATTTGAGTATATATACAGATTAAATGAATACAATTGAAAGTTTTATAAAGCATTAAAAAACCAAACATTACGAAATTTAACCTTTTACGTTCTCTCTTTTCATCATTTTCCCTTTCCCCTTTCGTCCTTTTTCTATTTCCATATTTCCCTTTCCCCTTATCTCTCTTCATCATTTCTCCCGTTTCCCTGTTTCTGTTCTATTTTCTCCTTTCCATTTTCCTTATTTCTTTTTCCCTTTTTCAATATTTTCTTTTTTTCCTTTTCTTTTTTTTTCCCGCGCGTAAATCGGCCCAATAGTTTTCCGTAATCTATTCACTCATAATCGATTGACCTTAAAACACAAATATTTTCGATACAAATAAATCGATACTGAAAATACTATCGATTATTCATTTGAACCCCTTAACATCATTTATTTGTACCCCTTAAAATAAAAATTTCGCACAATCCTTTCTTAGTGTACACCTACTTAAAGATACGAAGGTACCCTGAAAATTTCAAGTTTCTACCTATAATAGTTTTGGCTGTACGTCGATTATGAGTCAGTCAGTCAGGATATTCTCTTTTATATATAGAGATATGGGATATACTATACGGTGAAATACATGAAAATAAACTAAAAAAGGAGGTGTAAATTAAAACAGAAATATATGCTAAAAAAAAAATGTTTAAGATATAATTAAACTATTACAATATACTGTAAAAAAAATATTGAATAATTAGGTTAGAATATAAATTATATTTTAAAAATAGTAATATGATCCTAGATGTTTGCCAAAGTGTTATAAAATGAAACTGATGTAAAAATAAATATGAAAATTTAGAAATATAATTTATTTTTTGAAGTTGGCGCCAAATTTTAAATGAATTACAAGTACATGAAACACGGATCACGAAATTTGTTTGAATTAAGGCTTCATGTTAATTCTAAAATTTGGCGCAGACTACAAAAAATAAGTTTCCAAGATTGTTTTCTGGGATTAGTGAAAAATTATTTTTACCTACTTCTCGAAGAAAATTACGGTATTGCTTTCGGTCGTACTGTGGAAGTGGGAGGTGAAATACGTTTTGAGGATGAAGAATACAAATATACCATTTAATTAAATTGTGTTTTCCTTATATATTTATTTATAGACAATGTCTATAAATAAATATATATTTTTTGCGACCCGCAAAATTTTGCGGGTCGAAATCTTCGAATCCACTTCATCAATTTCAATGGAATGTAGATAAGGTAACATAGATAAAGTGCATTTTCATATGAACAACTTCAGTGAACATATGCTTCAGTGTACATAGTTGTGCATATGAAAATTTGATAAAGATTGGTTGAGTCGTTCTTGAGTTATGCTTGATTTAAGTTCGTAAAAAATTTGAGCGGGGAAAGTTAAAAGCGTGGTTCGTTATTACGCTATGCTGGAACGCTGAGGTTTCTTTATTTGCGGTATCTATTGTTAGCAATATTAAACTAAATAAAAAAAAAATATTAAAACTTTAAAATCTCTATCACAAAATAATGAATGTAACATGGTTCAACACAGTCTGAGCTGATTGCTATAAAAATTTATCTTTCCTCTCTTACCTTGTGTTTGATATAAAAACCACATTCTCTGTGATACCTTGTCATTACCTAATTATTCTGCATTTTTCATCTTCATTTAAACTCGTATTAATTAAAACTAATTCTAAATCATTTATTAATAAAATTAATTACCATAATGGTTAAAGTAAATTGAAATCAGAACTTTTAATAAAGCCGGCCTCGAAGGGAAGTGTTAACGGTCCCACTTTTTATCCGGAAGATTTTGGATTCGGATCCCATTAGGGTTGGCTTTTTTTATACGCTTCAAAATTAATCTTCCGTAAAGTGTAATCGAACGTAAGCTTGTTGTTGCTGCTGCGAAAGTAAATAAAATATTTTTTATGGGAATGAATTAAAAAGAAAAAATTAATTTAGTTATATTTTTTTAAATAAATAATATTTTTGTATCACTCCTCATAATTTTTGCGTCGTAATACGGTGATTAGTTTTAGTTCAATTATTAATTTATTAAACCCGCTTAGGTTAATACCTTTCTGCGCGGCAGTATGGAAATCTGTTCTTTTTATTTTTTACTTTTGAAATTTTTTCAAAAAATTTCTTACTTCTTTGTTAATTTTTATTACTTCGTATTCCTCAATAGTAAGTGGAACGGTTATGTAAAATTTAAAAAAAAAATGTAATTGTAGCTAAATACATCATAATATTGTATTGCGTATTCTCCAACGTTTTTTTTATGTGAATTCATTAATTCACCACAGAAGCTTTGCAAAGTTGTACATAGAAATATGGAAATGGAATTTTGTAGTGTATGAAAAGCGTCATCCTCTTTGAACATTATTCGAACCCAGGACCCTAGGATGAAAGGCCGAGACGCTGTCACTCCGCCATGGAGATCGGCAAAGTTTTCTGCTACATAAAGCCGACTGTCCATAAGGGAGTGTAATGTATTTAGATGTATGTATGTTTGTTCCACCGTATTATCTCAACGGCTGAACCGATTTAAATGTATGACCCCGCATTGGAATCCTTACGTTTCGGGAGTGTCATAGGCTACATAAACATGTAGTCTAAAATAAAACGTTTATGTGCTACATAAACATGTAGCACATATATGTGTTTAATAAATTTAAAAAATTTGAAAAAACAAATTATATTACATAAAAAATTTTCACCCGCATGCTTTTAATTGTCATCCTATATTAGTAATTATCCTATATTAAAGAGCAATCTTTTTTTTGCCAGTTATGTTTTTTAATTTTTTTAATATTTGTCTCATGTTTACTAACAAAACCAGTATTTTAATGAGATTTTAAAGAATGTTTCAACGGTTAGGTTTATGTAGATTTATGTAGACACGTCTACTTGACATAAAAGATGCGCAATTCTATTTTCTATGTAATTACTGAATATAAAGCGATTTTATGATAATAAATAAAACATAATAATTTAAATGGTAATATTAGTACTCCTCTGCCAAGATCCTTCTTTCCTTAGATAAAAAATGTTCGCTACGACTGATGTTAATAAATAATCATCATGTACTAAGGAAATACATCCGAGTAATTTTGAACCGTTTGTTTAACCTGTGAAAAAAGTTAGGAACAAAAAAAAACGTATAATATTAGGTTTTAACTTATATGATTGTTTAAGAAATTAGTAAATTATAAACAATAAAATTTAATCTTTATTATTGTTAATAGCTTGTTTTATCCTTTGTAAGCACGTTAATAATACGTTTGTAATAGTGTATCATTGTCCCAGGTTATTAACATTATACTGCTTTCCCACTTCTTCGCCTTCATAAACCCCTCTTTTCTCTCTCTCTCTTTTATGTACACACTCGTAATAACACGCGTGCGCATTTTATTTGTAATTATTTGTTTATGACAATTAAATATATAACTTTCATACGTATTCAAGGATCAAATCACGGTGTTCGATAGGGGTCGCGACTTTTAAACATAAGAAAAGTAAGACCTTACGTAGAGAACAGTTCATGTATTTAATATTCAATACATTCCTAGGTATAATTATTGTTTTCTACATAGTTTAATAATTTTTATTTTGTACGATTACGTTGTATAGTTATCTATACTAAATATTGTGTTATTTGCTACGTATTAAATTGTATTGTCTATTTTACATTCGTATTAATTTATTTTATATTAAATTACATTCGTCTATATTTAAATGGCAATGTAATCTCTATTGTTATAATGTTATTAAGTAACTATCTCTTTTATTACGTATTTCTTTTATGGAATTTATTCTATATTATCCGGTATTATTGTTTATGTTCTATTAATATAACTTATAACTATTTATTGAACAAAAGAATTTGTAGCGGCCGATAGTCTATAATTTTTACTTTACTCGCATGATAGCTCTAGAGCTGCGCTGTAAGAAGTAAAGTACGGTAATCAGTCAAAAATGGGGTAAATGGGATTTTTCATTTCTCGACGTTTCATGTCGCCAGAAACTCCAAAAAACAGAAAAGTAACATGTTTTGGTATATTTAAGGCTTAATAATTTTTGACTGGATGTACCGATTTTAATGAAATTTTTTTGTACAGAAACTCATGTATATGGGGGCAATTTCTGGGTAAAGTTTTGTGGTCAATATCTCCAGGGAGTGGCGTCAAATTTCTCAAAATTTTACAAACAACTTCACTTAAGCTCAGAACATGCGTGCATGTTTATCTTGTCATTTTTAAACAAATTTTACCCCAAAATTCCCCCTTACCAAAAAATAGAAAAATGGTATCTTTCATTTATTGCATACTTTTTAAACCGATCTATTTTTTATGTCTTCCTAGGCATAGCAGTAGTGTAAGTGACCTAAAAACATACTTTAGGGGCAATAATTGGGGTGAGGGAACCGATCAAAGTTTAAAAATATGGATTTTTTTTTAAATTATTTAAAACTTTTTTGGTTTATTTTTCCATTATATAAGAATAAATAACCAATTCCAGGAAAGTATTACAACTTCGTAGTCAGTTTTTTATCGCTTTAATATTTTATTATCTAAAATTAATTTTTTTAAATTTTTACTTATTTATTTTTGTCCAGGCACAAATTTTCAAAAAGCGCACCAAGTTGGATGAATATCTTTTAAGCAATACAGAATGACCAGGTGGTTTAGAAAGATCATGGAGGAGCTATACGTCTGGGAGGAGTCTCGCAGGGTTAGAAGAAGGGGTCATCGGAGGGTGCGGGGGCGGACAGGCGCGCGGCTGAGACCCTAGGGGATTCCCCGTACGAGTGGGGATCGTCTAGGTGCAATGAGGTCGTGGGCTCTCCGGTGGTGACCCGTGAGGTAAGTATACTATAGTGTTCCATTGTCTGTGAGGTATTTGTTTATTGGATTGGATTTGACTGGTTTTGATGTGATCTGTGGAGTGTGCGGCGTGAGGTATGTTTTCTGAGTGATGATTGGATGTTGCGGAGTGTGTGGTAAGATTTAGCCTGATGTCTGGTATCTTGCGGGTGTGAGGTCCGTGTCTGTTGACTGTGGTGTCTGTATGTGTGTGAGGGCGTATTCCCCCTTCCTGAAGTAATGCACACCAGCTGTATTAGGAAGGGTGGGTAGTCAGGGGTGGAGGTTTGGTCGGTAGTACGTAGGAACACATACGCAATTAATAACATCTTGCGGAACCTGTTAACGAGCCCGACACTGCCAAGGCGCCCGTAAATTGGGTTCCTCCATCAGGTAGTTCTATTCCATTTTCGAGTTGTACGGTAATTGATCCTTAAAAAAAGAATATCGGGAAGAAAACTTCGATCTAATCAGCAGAACGTACGTATTGCTTTTCGAAAAAAGCTTACGCATTGAATATGGACTTTACATTATTTGATCCTTGATGAATTAATGGTATATGAGAATGTCTTTCATCAGTTCTTTTCGTTACAAATTTTTTTACGTTGACGCTTGGATACAATAGTCAATCGATTGATCCTACTTCAGGCGTTTCATTACAAATACGTTATGAATGAACGAAAATCGTATCTTTTGACAACTTGTATTTCCTGTATTCTCGAATTTAGATAGCCTCTGGTCATGTCCGATATTAGGTTATTCATTCCGAATCCTAACCTCCTTTAAGTCGTTATGAACGAGGCTGTTATTTTCAAAAGATTTTTTTTCTTTTACAAGCAGTTTCTTTTGTAACCATATTTCCGCTTTGAAGAAGTTACAGAACTAAAAAGAATAAAATTTAAAAAATTTGAATAAAACACCCTAAATACATTACACTCCTTTTTGGGTAGTAGTGTAAAAAAGACAGTTCTGATTTTTTCACACCCCCGTGCCTCATCACCAGCACCCATCCGCTCAGGTGCAGACGAGTGATGGCTCCGCAGTGAGCTGGTTGTCCTTCACCCCTTCGCCCGCTGGTTAGTCTTCATCTTGTGTCGCAGGAGATGCAAGCAGTGTATGGTACAGGTCAATTCTCTGTTCGGCTTTTTGCCTCTAGCTCCTAGAATGAGGTGCCAGTTCCTCTATGTCGTCCCTGTGCCCCACTCCAGGAGCCAGGGCTCAATCTTTGTGTCTTACATTCACCTCGTGCGTCCTGGGCGCCGTGTCGGGTCTGGGTTTTTTTATTTTGTGTTCCACTTCCTCTTTTATCTTGAAACATAAAATTGGAAAATATAGTTAAGTATTTACAAATCCTATTTACAATAATGGAATTACATTACATTTTCATAAACAGACAAATATTGGAAATACATATACATCATCGTGATTCATAAATTGCACACATTACATAAATTACTCAAATTATAAATTACACATTTTCTTTACGAGGAAATACAGTACAATTAAACATGGTTTTTGCATCTTATTTTTATTTGTGTCACAGCAATTATAGGATACATAGGCATTATCATGATTTATCATACAAGGTTAATTTATCAACATACAATAGAAGATATATAGATATCATATTTCACGGTTCAGTTATATTTATTTATAACATATACGCATATACTTTAATGCTTTTATAGGCTTCGGAATGCTGTTCGGAATGCTTTAACCTCCCATTTATCACTAATCTGCTGACATTGCAACTGTTTTGTGGAGGTTATTCCTCGACTCTTCCCATTCCGTCCTCTCTGTTTGAACACATGTAGTGCGTATCTCGCGACGGTGCTGAAGTTATCCCTGCTACGTAACATCTGTATTATCGTGTCCCCACGATAATACGGCGGCTGGGGTATCATAACACGTCTATGTTATGATACTCCAGCCGCCATAATCGCCAGACATGGTCCCGAGCGACTTTTTTCTATTCCCAAAAATAAAGAGAACTTTAAGGGCCGTCGTTTTACAAGCATAGATGAGATTAAAAGCGAATTGCTAAAAGAAAGGTCCAATCTCCGTTTAGGAACGGGGACTGGAAAAAGCGCTGCCATAAGTGTTTAATATCTAATGGGAACTATTTTGAAGGGGATAACATTAATGTAGACGAATAAATAAAATTTTTTTCAAAAAACAAAAATTCTCGATATTTTTTGAACACACTTTGTATATATATATATATATTATAATTATATTTTTTTTTAAATATTAAAAGGGGACCTTAAAAACACATTTATAAATAACTGATAAAACAAAATACACCCAAAAAAGGATCTCCTCCCCTTAAGCAACAATAATAACTCCGAAGCTACCCCTAACTAAAGTTAAAATAAAAAAAAAATAGCTTAAAATAGATGGAAATAAACTTAAAAGCTAATAATTTAAAGCACCAAAAACAGAAGATAAAGCTACCCCTAATTTTATACAGAAAAAAAATAATAGCTCAAAATAGATGGAAATAAACTTAAAAGCTAATAATTTAAAGCACCAAAAACAGAAGATAAAGCTACCCCTAACATTATCCTAATTTTATACAGAAAAAAAACAGTGGTTCAAAATAGATGGAAATAAACTTAAAAGCTAATAATTTAAAGCACCAAAAACAGAAGATAAAGCTACCCCTAACATTATCCTAATTTTATACAGAAAAAAAAACAGTGGTTCAAAATAGATGGAAATAAACTTAAAAACTAATAATTTAAAGCACCAAAAACAGAAGATAAAGCTACCCCTAACATTATCAGCCTAACATTATCATTATTATTTATTATAACAGCCGTGAAAGTCATGCCAATACTTTGCCAACTTATATATATATATATATATATATATATATATTTAAAATCAACATTTATTCCTACTGAATATAGGGAATGGTGTATAGAATACACTATTTCCAACAAATATATATATATATATATAGATAAGTGTTAAACAATAATTTTATCAGTCCCCAAACGAGATTTTATATCTCATTTTGTTGGAAATAGTGTATTCTATACACCACTCCCAATATTCAGTAGGAAAAAATGTTGATTTTAAATATATAAAACACCTCAAATACAAGAAATAATCTGTCACAGGTGTTTTCTTTTAGAGTAATAATATTCATTATAAAGCCTTTGGTTCCTGTGGTGAACGGAAAAGTTGTCATTTGTAAGCCTGATTATCATTTTGATCTCAGAAGTCTTGGCGTGCTTATATGCAACAAATTTGTTCAGCTAAATGATGAAAGCAACAGAAACCGCTTCACTACTTTCTTAAACCTGGCATGGGTTATACATTTTTCTTGAGAATGGGTGTATTAATTTTTGGGAATGACTTGTTACTCAGCCCGCCCACAACCTGTACGGTTAAGGCATTTAATAATACATAAAAATTCAACTTATGCATTTTAATAAGACCATATTAAACAAAATTAAAACCAACAACGGACAGAAGTTCATCATATCGCCAGCCGTTGTCTAATCTCTCCTGAATTACTGTTGATCATAAAAATAATTGTGACAAGTTCTTTACAATCATATTCCGTAAATGTAAATGATCAGATTGTAATTCAGGGCTGCAGTAGTACATTCGATTAAGTAAGCTGAGAAAATTACCAAGAAAGTTGTTTTTGAAATGTTAAACATTATTTTAAAAAAATTAATTAAAATAAAATAAATTAATGTCGTAAAATTATTCAACAATACTTTGAATACTCTTCTTTACGGCTGGCTGTAGCAGAAAACTTTGCCGATCTTCATAGCGGAGTGACAGCGTCTCGGCCTTTCATCCTAGGGTTCTGGGTTCGAATAATGTTCAAGGAGGATGACGCTTTTCATACACTACAAAATTCCATTTCCATATTTCTATATACAACTTTCCAAAGCTTTTGTGGTGAATTAATGAATTCACATAAAAAAAAAAACTTTGGAGAATACGCAATACAATATTATGATGTATTTAGCTACAATTACATTTTTTTTTTAATTTTACATAACCGTTCCACCTACTATTGAGGAATACGAAGTAATAAAAATTACAAAGAATTAAGAAATTTTTTGAAAAAAATTTCAAAAGTAAAAAATAAAAAGGAGAACAGATTTCCAAACTGCCGCGCAGAAAGGTATTAAACCTAAGCGGGGTTAATAAATTAATAATAGAATTAAAACTAATCACCGTATTACGACGCAAAAATTATGAGGAGTGATACAAAAATATTATTTATTTAAAAAAAATATAACCAAATAATTTTGTTCGTTTTAATTCATTTACATAAAACATATTTTATTTACTTTCGCAGCAGCAACAACACGCTTACGTCCGATTACACTTTACGGTAGATTAATTTTGAAGCGTATAAAAAAAGGCAACCCTAATGGGATTCGAATCCAAAATCTTCCGGATAAAAAGTGGAACCGTTAACAATTCTCTTCAAGGCCGGCTTTATTAAAAGTTCTGATTTCAATTTACTTTGAACCATTATGGTAATTAATTTTATTAATAAATCATTTAGAATTAGTTTTAATTAATACGAGTTTAAATGAAGATGAAAAATGCAGATTAATTAGGTAATGACAAGATATGACAGAGAATGTGGTTGTTATATCAAACAAACAAAAGGTAAGATAACTTTTTATAACAATCAATTCAGACTGTGTTGAAGCATGTTACATTCATTACTTTTTGATAGAGATTTTAAAATTTTAGTAGTCAGGTGACCTCAAAAATCTTCAAAAATACTAAAAATTAAATAAAATACTAAAATTACTAAATACTAAAATTCTTCAAAAATATTTTTTAATCATGAAAAAGGAATAATTTTTTGACCCGTTGTAAAATTTTTCCTCTTATATACATTGACATATGAAACCCAAAAATTAAATTTAAAAAGGTTGTCACACGACAACGAAATATGTTTTAGTTTCATCAAAACTATAGTTTAAAGAAATAAGCTTCAAAAAATTCGTTCTATTGATAATTATTTGAAAAAGTAATCTCCTTTATTAAAATTTTAATATCCTGTAAATGATTCCAAAAAAAAATCATGAAAAAATTTACATTTTTTGAAATTCCCGTATTATTCAAAATTAAATTAAGAAGTAGAGGAGCTTAAACTTATAATACAAAATTAAAAATAAAATGGAAAAAAATAGAATAGAATAAAATTAGAAAAATTTTTATATATCAAATTTATTAAATAATTTATTTTACACCTTTTTAAGGGAAAAAAGTTTGAAAGCACTTCTTGTGAAATTCAGCAGTAGTAATAAATTTTATATAAATACCTTACTTCTCGAATTTTTTTACATTTTACGTGAAAAAAGTATAAAAATAAAAATAAATTATTAAATCATATTGAATTTAAATAAAAATCTATGAAGTAGATTCGTTAAGATAGTTTTTCTTCAGTGAGAAAGATTACGTGTCGTAAACGAAACGTAAAAGTTCATTCTCGTGACTGGAAGACATAACAATATTTTTTTATATTTTCCTTAATGATATCATTACATAAGCTCGCAGCTTGTGTGTGGGATAAGGATATGAAATTTTGTAGCATATGAAAAATGCCATACATAACCGGGATGAAAGGCTGAGACTTTCCGCCATGGAGATCTGCCGTATATTCTTTGGAAAACCTTTTTGCCATTTTTTTTCGAAGAAAAGAACGGTATTACTTTTGGGAGTGTGAGAAGGAATGTGAAAATTATTTTTTTTTTACATTTTGAGGTATGAGGATTACAAAAATACTATTCACTTAAATTGTGGTTTCCTTATACAGAGCGTTTCATAATGTTCCTCGGAGTTTCGAAAATTCACTAACAAAAAACTAACTCATAAGAATAAAACAAGTACTGTACGAAAGAGTACTTCAAATAGATTTTTTCCACATATACTAGGCAGTTAGTAAACAAACCATTTGCTCGCTAGGCGTCGACAGTAGAGAAAATGGCTGCCACGGGAAGCGAGAAGTCGTTTTGTATGTTAGAATTTCACTTATCAAAGTCAGTAATTTCTGTGCAACGTGCGTTTCGGTTGAAATTTCATAAGGGGCCACCAAGTGACAATTCAATTCGTGCACGGTATAAACAATTCAGTGAAACCGGTTCTTGTGCAAGCGAAAATCAACTGGTCGTCCATCAACCTCAGAAGTCAATGTCGAACGTGTATGTGCTAGTTTCATTCGCAGCCCGTCAAAATCGACTGCGGCTGCAGGCAGAGAATTAGGAATTCCGAAAACAACAGTGTGGAGAGTTCTCCGTAAACGTTTATTATGCAAACCGTACCATCTTCAATTAATCCAGCGTCTTTCTGATGGAGATAAAACACGTAGACTCGATTTTTGTTTACAGTTCCAGGAAAATATGTTGTTAGATGAAGGTTTTCTAAACAAGATAATTTTCAGCGATGAAGCTACTTTCCATATTAGCGACAAAGTAAACCGTCATAACGTGCGAATTTGGGTAACTGAAAACCCACACGCTTATGTGGAACACATTCGGAATTCTCCGAAAGTAAACGTTTTTTGTGCGATCTCTCGTGAGGCAGTGTATGGGTCGTTCTTTTTTATGGAAACGACAGTAACCGGCATGATATACGTGGATATATTACAATTATGGCTTATGCCTCAGCTACTCAACGACTTCATTTTCCACCAAGATGGTTGTCCTGCCCGTTTTCATAACGAGGTTCGACAGTACCTTAACACAACATTACCTCGGCGCTGGATAGGACGTGTGTCTAAGGAAGACCAACATATTATGCTGTGGCCGCCAAGATCACCAGACCTCACGCCATGTGATTTCTTTCTCTGGGGGTTACGTGAAAGATAAGGTGTTTATCCCAGCAATGCCGCACGATATCGCTGAGCTAAAGGATCACATAATCAATGCAATCAACTCTATCGAAAATGACATTTTAGAACGAGTTTGGCAAGAGCTAGACTTTTGTGTTGATGTGTGCCGTGTCACCAGAGAAGCACATATTGAACATTTATAGATTTTAATAAAAACTGTTTGAGTCCCTGCATCACTTCGTACAACTTTCATTTAGGTAAGTGAAATACTTTTTTTGTACTGAATTTTTGTAACTCCTAAGAACATTATGAAACGCCCTGGCTTGTGTATAATATTTTGTGGCTTGAGAATTTCCAAAACTTATCTAATCAATTTCATCGAAATTTAGGTATGCTGTAATAGTGTATCTGAAGTTGTGCATGTGAAAATTGTATGAAGGTTAGTCGAAACGTTCTTGAATTACGCTCAATTTAAGATCGAATAAATCTGAGTGGGGCACAATAGAAGCGTGGTTCGTTATGATGCTGCAAGTGTGGACGTTGTCGTTTCTTTAACTGCGGTATCTATTGTTAACAATATTGTTGGGCGTATTCAGATAACGTTACCTACCTTTAGGGTGATGATGACTGAGTATGCCTATTTTATCTAAAGGTTAAGTTGATTGTGTAGCGATGTATTTTTCATATTGTGTTTAAATTATTCCGTAAGGTAAATTTGAATTTCAACTTATCTTAAACCATTTTGTTCAGAATAATTTCTGTACAAGTTTTAGTTAAACGTTTTATATGTTTTTTACCCATTTAACAAAGTTATTGTACGTCAAACATAAAAAACAGGGGTTTTTAACCAAAATATATTGGATTTCACTTTAAATTTCTCAAAAACTACTGCAGATATAATTCTGAATTTATTTTATTTAATCTTTCAGGTCATGAACCATAATAAATCACTAATTCTATCCCTTAATTAACGTCCTAAAAATTTCAGTACAACTTATTTCACCGGGATAGCTGAAATCCGAACGAAATCTTTCACTACCGTAACTCGCTAAGGAAGCATTTTTAATTTATTTATGTGAACTTTTTCCATTATTTTCACAAGTAAAATAGAATATAAAAGTCCCGGGAGAACTGCGTGATACTCTGAAGATCCATATAATTTTGTGTTTCTTTTTACTCATCTTTGATTTCTGCCAAGAAAAAAAAAACAGAATCATCAAGAAATTTGAAAACCTTTCTTTTTTCTTGTTCACTAGTTTCTCCAATCTCAAACTTTTTCTTCAATTTCTTTACTTCTTTTATTGTATACTTATAATGCATTATAAAAAAAACACACTTGAAAATATACAACAATATTTTTTAATTACCGTATTTATTCGAGTACCCCCCGCCACCGAATAAGCACCTAGATTTTCCGGACCGAAAATCTAAAAAAAACGAGTATATACCGGTATTTTAAAGTGCAACAGATATGATAAAAAAATACGTAAATACGAAAATATTGAGAAAGTAAAGCATTTAATTTTTTCATTTAAATTACAATATTAATATTAAATTAATAATTAATTACCGTAATTACTAGTTTAGTTCAGAATCAGTAGGCCAGTAAAACGAAAAGAAAGTATCAGGTTGAAAAGGATCATTTCAATACACTTTTTAATATGGGATTTTATTTTTAATTAATCACTGTCACTGTCAATGTTTGTAGAAGAGTTACCGGTAGTCTCCACGTCACTCTGCCAAAGGTGATCGTCTTCACTACCATCAGGTTCATTAGATATTCCGCATTTTTTTAAAAATTTCCTTACTAATTCCGTGGAAATACCTTCCCAAGCGTCTTTTATCCAAACACAAATCCGGTTAAAATCTGGGCGTTTGATTCTTCCTGTAGGCGTGAGAAATAAATTTTCATCAGCCATCCATTTACTGTACAGTTGTTTTAATGCAGATTTAAACGGTTTATTAATGCAGACATCTAGTGGTTGCAATAGAGATGTCAATCCGCCTGGAATTATTACTTGGTCTGTCATAACCTTTTTTAAAATGTCTTTCACTCTATCAGTCGTATGTACCCGATAACTATCCATTACTAGCATAATGGTATTTTTTTTATTAAGTAAATCTCCTGATCGCTTTTGCCATACACACCTGATCAGATCTAAAATTACGGTTTCGTCCATCCAACCTGATTCCTTTGCTCTGATAATAATTTCATTTACTGTACGGTAGGAAGAGTTTTTCTTTTAAAAACAATGTACGGAGGTAATTTTGATCCATCAGAAGTAATGCAAAGCGTAACACTACACCTTTGTTTTTCATTACCACCAGTGCGAATCGTAACACTTTTTCACTTTTTTTGTTTACGGTTTAGTCAAATGGCATTTCAAAATATACGGGGTTTGATCAGCGTTTCCTATTTGAGAAGGCAAATAGCCTTTATCTTTTCTTAGATTTATTATGTATTTGTGAAAATGTTATATTTTTTGTTCATAAGCGTCTGGAAGTCGTTGAGAAATGGTCGTCTTTCGTCTTATTGACAAATCATTTCGTGAAAAAAATCGTGTTATCCATCCAGGCTTGCTTTAAAATCAACTTTATTCAACGATTTAGCGATTTCACGAGCATATGATTGACACATTTCTGTCGTGACAGCATAACCGCATTTTCTTTTTTCCATAACAAAGTCGTACAATTTTTTTTCTATGTCTGTGTATTTTGGTTTTAAGCCACGAAAAGCCCTTTTATTACCAGTGCCTTTCACCAGAAGTTGTTTCTTCTTATGCCAGTCTCGAATGCAGCTTTCATCTACGCCAAATTTTCTTCCTGCCTTCCGATTTCTAATTTGTTCAGCCTCTTCTATAACGCGTAGTTTTTCATTTACTGTAAAACATCGTAGACGCTATCCTTTTGTACTTATTTTAACGCCGTAATAAAAATAAATCACCGAATTAATTTTACAAGATAAACTAAACAGATAAAATGCACATAACCGTCCACATATACAAACAGTACAATCACTCTGGCGAATAGACAAGACGACGATGAGTAACTGATATTGCAACTGTAGTGTCATTAGAACCGGATACAGCCTATACAGAATGAATCAATTTTATAAAAATACCGTAACTTCGTTCCTATCGATAATATGAACAGAATGTAATAATAATTAAGGATGTATTCTGTGTAAGCGGCATCCGGTATTGATAAACGAAAGCCTAATGTAACTACATTTATGTGATTGAATTTAGGTAATTCTAAGAAAACGTTTAATTTACATAAATTATCCTGGCTAAAGGCTATGTTTCAAGTAAGTCCCGCACCCTTATTTTTGCTCTCCAATTCCAATAAAAAAAGTGCGGGGGGTACTCGAATAAATACGGTATGTTTATATGACATTACAGCAGGAGACACAATTGTGCGCTTGCTAAAATTCAAACACTGAGTGGGATAGAACTACAATACAGTCCCACCACGTATTTTTTTTTATAGAGGGCTTCGAATCACTATGATTATTTTTTATGAAACTCTATATAAATAATGTTAACAAAGATTTATTACATAATTCCACATTGAAAAAAGAAATTCCAAAATCCAGCAAAAATTATAAAAAAATAAAAAATAAATAAATAGATAAAATTATCTTATGAAAGAGAAAAGACCCAAGGAAAACCGAGATAACTATAAATTACGAACCAAAATAGTAAGTACTTTCTGAGAAAAACTCAAGAAAATTCAAATTCCAATATTATAGCCGCATTTCTCTCATGAATGACTTCAAAGGCTTACAAAACATCTAAACTTTACGCACATCAAAACTTAAAAGAACAGTAATTGAATCGACTATATACATAAATATATGAAATAAAAAAACAATACCGATAAAAAACACAAGATCGGAACATATTTCAAGAATCTGAATGGGTTTCAAGAACCAGAAAAACAAGTCAATAACAACTAGGCGTGGTCTTGGAAGAAAAAACATCTATATTCACAAAAAATTAAAAATTACTGAGTAAAAGGTTAAAAAACTATACGTAAAGGTGTTCACGCGCGGTCAATTGATGGCCTATATCGAGAGGGGAAAAATTCATCAAAATTATTTTGCAATAGACTTGTTGAACAAGGATTGTAAGAAAATTAAAATGGAATCAATCGATAGAAATATTTTTAATAAGTAATTAGTTTAAAATTAAAATTTATTTATTTAATTCAGAACAACCTACTAATTAAACGATCTGTTAAAATTTTGAGGTAACGACTGGTAGCAAAAATTTTTATATAACAGATTTTCTTATTTTTCGATTTTTAAAACAAATCATAGATATGTATAGGAAATAAAGAAGAAATAAATATTAAATGGTTAAACCGTTAAAGAATATTCAACCGGGTTTTAATTTTGTTTTATTTATTTTTTTTTTTAATCGATCGCTGAATTAAAGTTTTAACCGTCACCAATAAAAAGACACGATAGTCTTGTCTGTTCTTGCAAGGCTATTAATTTTTTTCATTCGGTTTAAACCAGTGGTCTCTAAAGTGGGGTACGCATAGTGGTACTTGGGGATACGCGGAAGAAGTAGGCTCACGATTACTTGCGAATTTATGATCGTGTATCACGCGATTGCAAGGTTCTCTCGTTTGTCGCTTTCGACTAAGGTTCTTTTGTTGGCTTCACGAGCGCCTCGGTAGTACAACATAAAAAGCAGCCTTTTATTTTTGTCTTTTTTATATGCACCGGCTCTAAAGCGCATGCGCATCTCGTGGGAAATTTTTCTTTTGGACAAAGATAAAGAGTTCAAAATTTGCCTCCTTTTTCAGCGACAAGTGGCTGTTGATAGTATGTTAACTTCTGAAATTTTTGAAAAAGTAAACACGCTTAATTTGTCTCTTCAAGGAAGAGGTGACAATCATTGAGAAAGTAACTGCATTTCGAAAGATAATCGTGATGTGAAGGAAGAATTTAGAAAAGGAATCTTTAAAATTGTTTCCATCATTATTTGATTTTGCTTTTGAATGTGAAGTAAATGTGAAACAAATCAAAAGTTTTATATCTACATATTTAAAAAAATTGCAGATAGAATTTTGAAACTTATTTACAGAACTTCCTAATTAAAACAGTGTTTCAGCGGGTCATGAACCCGTTTGCTGAAAATGTAAAAACAGATCATATTTCGATTGCAGCTCAAGAACAGTTAATTGACATGAGAGAAAGAACAACATTACAGCCCGAATTTAAAGAAAAATCTCTTCATAATTGGTGGATGGGATTGAAAACCGAATATGCAAACTTAGTAAGCACAGCGACGAATGCGATTTTACCATCTGGTTCTATATACATGTGTGAAGTAGCATTTTCTGCAGTGACAATTAAGAGAAGTAAATTAGAGTTCGAACCATAACTTCGAAATGCATTAACAGAAGGCATCAAACCAGATTTTTCCGATATTACTAAACAAATGCAATCACATTGCTCACAATAAATTCTAGTTCAAAATTTAAACTATAATTTTATTTAAATGTATGTACATTGTTTAAAATAAATAAATAATAAGTAATTAGATTTTTGACCTCACACACACACACACACACACACACACACACGATACTAGCAGATCCGGCAATGCTTCGTTGTTGCTAGATTTGAGTATATATGAAGATTAAATGAACACAATTGAAAGTTTTATAAAGCATTAACAAAATAAACATTACGGAACTTCAAAAAATGTAATCTTCCCTTTTACCTTTTCTCCCCTTTCCCTTTACCCTATTCCCTTTTCCCTATTTTCATTTTGCCATATTCCCTTTTCTTTGTTTTCCTCTTTTCCTCCGCTTTCCCCTTTCCTTCCCCATTTGTCTTCCCCTTTTCTCTTTCCTTCCCCCATTTCTCTTTCCCTTTTCCCTTTCCTTTTTTCTCCTTTCCCCTTTCCATTTACTTTTTCCTTTTTCCCGTTTTCCCCTTTTTCTTCTTTCCATTTTCCCATTTTTCCCTTTTTCGATTTTACCAGATTTCCGATTTTTTCTTCTTTCCTTTTTCCCTTTCTCCCTTTTTTCCCGCGCGTAAATCGGTCCAGTAGTTTTTTAATCTATAGCGGACACACATATCGGAAAACTGGAATGTAATCGTAAAGTATTTAATATAGCGTATGTTGCTTTACGTCCAACAGATAGCGTTGTTTTAAAAAAAACAAAACATGTTTTTACCTGTCACACGTGTGACATCTTAGGTATATAAATAGTAGGTATACAGCGCGTATTCGAATGCAACGTTGTGTCAAAATTTCAAAGCAATCGGTGAAGAACTTTCGATGATTTAAGATTTTTAATAAAAGAACATTTACATTTTTATTTACATAGACGTTATATTGCATTATATGGGGTAAAAATATAATTATTTTCTTACGGGTACGGGGTCAAAAACGTTTAGAGATCGCTGGTTTAGACTAATTTCATACGCTGACTCAGTATACAGCATTTTAAAATCAACAATATTTGTTATACTGCTATAAAAAAAAATTAGATATTTGTTTACAAAACGGTGTAATATAATTAAATTGTTGAAACCGATCGATTCTTAACAAATGAATAAATAAAATAATATTTATGATTATTGAAATATAATAAAAATATCGAGTGATATTTTTCTCTGCAATAATATTATCATAAACGTTATTCATAATTCTTAGTACGTACAATGGATACCACGAATATGCAAATTGAAAAATAGTGTTCGTCATGATCTAATAATAAAAATAATACAATAAAAGCTACTCTCATTTGCAATGAAACCATCGACAGATATAGATACATCTTTGGATTAATTTAAACATTCAGATAAAACATTTCAAATTCATCTTTTTCCGCACACCTACTTATTGAACTGAAGTGTTATCTAGATAGAGGTGTCAGCACTAATACTGTGATGTAGCTGTTACTCTATATGTGAAAAACACAATAAACAAATTGTTATATCTAGAAAAATAATTCTTTAAGGTCGACATGACACTGTAGAATATAAACTTTATTTGCATTCATACATATCATCCTCTGAAGTAATACCTTACGGTGGTTCTGGAGGCTAAACAGAAAAAAGAGAAAAATAATTTAAGCCCTTTAATTTTTTTATTTTATTTAAACACGTACTAAGTTTTTTGAAAATTTAAAATAAAAAGATTCAAAAATCTTTTTAAAAGAAAAATATTTACCACCGGTAATGTGATATTTCGTTGGCTTACAATGTAATAAAATTTTTTTTGTAAAAATATATTCGTGTCAGTAAATAGATGAAAACTTATCAAAATAATCAACCATATTTATACATAAAATTGTCTTAAATGAAAATTGTCATAAAATTGTCCATAAATGAAATTGTCTTATGAATGAAATAATTAAAGAAAACTAACAGTAAATAAAGTTGTAATACTTTCTTGGCATTGATTATTTAGTGGAAAAATAATGATGCATGAAAATAATTACCAAGGATTAATTTTCTGTTTAATTTAAGATGAAGTTTTATTGAACAATTATTATATTACATATTTAAATGAACAAAAACAAATTGTTTAACTCATAAAATCGTTGTTTTTATTCTTTTCTGCTTCTCCACCTCCAAAATCACCTTCCAAGGAAACTTTTTAATTTTCTACGGTTTACTTCATGTTAAGTGAGAGACGAAAAAAATTCCACAAAAATTCTGGTGGTGGAGGAGAATTATGATAAAATTTTATTGTAATATTATCATCAAAAGTTTATTGTTAGAACTTTTAATAATATCAAAAGTTTAATAAACCAAAAAATGTTTTAAAAGATTACAAAAAAAATCGATATTCTATTTTAAACTTTGATCAATTTTCCCACAACAATATTACTACCAAAAATATTTTTTGGGGGGCTCTTGCCCTTCTACTATGCCTAGGAAGACATAAAAAAAATTTGATCTGAGCAATACATAACTTCGTTGTAAGCCTATTAAATTAAATTTACACATTATTTTAAAATGAAAAGTACATAACATTTTATTTTAACTTAATTAAAAACATTTTTTCATTTTTTATTTTTTTTTTTTGTTATAGAATTATTATTCATCGTAAAAAGTTTTTTTACAATGAGAGGTTAATAATTATTAGTAAATCAATATATTTAAATTTAAAAAAAAGTTTAAAAAAATGAGATTAAGTCTGATTTGAACCGATGTGCCTTCTCCTAAGAGCAGATATTTCATTAATTAAACTTCTATTTGGCTATAACTCTGGAACCAATGAAAATAATTACCACTTATGATGTACGTCGTTGAAAAGCTCTCAATGACGGCTTATTATTGCTGTTGAGAAAAAGTCCAAAATCCAAATATTTTTTAATTTTGGGCTTTTTTGGACTCTTTTGATGCAGACGATTGTAATCAAAAGGGGAGGTGCACAAATAGAAGTTACAACAGTTCTAAATCCAAAATTTTAATATCCTACAGCTAATCGTTTTTGAGTTATGCGAGAAACGCACATTATTAATAATTAGTAACCTCAAATTGTAAAAAAACTTACGATAAATAATAATTCAATAATAGCAATAAAAAAATATTAAAAAATATCAAAAGTACATTATAAAAAAATGTGCATATGTATTTAACAGGCGTACAAGGAAGTCATGTGGTGTACATGTCAGATTTTTGTTGCAAATCTTTTTCCCTAAATAAACTTACGCAGTTAATAATAATCGTGCAAATTTCGAACTCTGTAGCAGAGTGTTCAGGGTCTCACCAGTCTTCCATTCGAAAGGTCTCATTAGACATGACATCTATCATAGGCTACAAAATTTTTATTCCATATTACCAGCCACAAGCTTAGAGATTTTGAGATTAGTTAATTATCAACCATAAAAAAAATTACATATTCTACATCTTTCATATTTTCTTGGTCTATTTGATGCCTGCATTTACTGAAAAAAGGTCAATTTTGAGAACTAGTAGCAAAAGTATTACAACAGAATGAAATAGATTACAGATTTCTGGCAACAGATACCCGATGTAGATATGAACGTATTGCTTCTTCTACATCATGTACTTAAATTGTTACAAAAACCATATTAATTCTATTTTTTTTTATTTATAAAACTGGTTTACAACAAAAAATTTTGCAATAAAAATTAAAACAGGAGTTCTTTAAAATATATATTGATAAATAATTCAGATAGAGTAGTAATTATTATCTGAAAATATTTAATTTAAGTATCAAAATACCATTATACAAATCTAAAAATTTGCGCCGCGTAAACAATTTTATCAATTGGTCTTATGATTAACGGCCCTTTTTTTCCTCCATTTAAAAATTAATATTTATGATTATCATCAAGTTTTTCAATAGTATTGTACTATTATGCAAGGCTAAACCGTAGCAGTACGCAGAAGTTTTCGTCAAACAAACAAAAAATCTATTATTATACATTGATTGATATTTAAGTATTTATATTAGTAAAAAAAACATTAATAAATAAATTCTTAAAATGATTATTTGTTAATTGATTTTTTGATAGTTAAGCTCTTATGTAAATACCTACTTAAAAAAATGTCATAATAGACAAATATTTTTAAACATTTTCTTAAAAGTATGTATTTTTAAACTTCAACGTTCGTATCAAGAAACATGATGCGTTGGTTTGTTTGCTGTTTATGTTCACATTTTTATTTTGAATGAAGCGCTACCATCTAGCGGAAAAAAATGAACTAACAACTGTATAATATTGTGTACTATAAACAGTACGTTGTTTACATTAACATTTAAAAATTGTTTTTTCTATTTTGTTCAAAAAAACTGTTGTAGACATAATTTTTTTGAAATTACATAAAAATAAATAAGTATAGAAGAAGCATCATGCTTCTTGATACGAACGATGCATATATAGTATGTAAATGTAATAATACTTTTACTTCATTATATTTCAGTCACCATGAGAACAAAAATATAATTAAGTAAAACTACTATCGATTTTTCTGTAATGAATATCGGTAAAATATTTAATATTCTCACAAACAGGAGGATACTAACGTGTGGAAGGTCCAGGGGTTGGAGCTCTGACCTGCTAGTTATGATAAAACCCTAAATATTTTGATTTTTGATATGCCAAGTGAATCATAGGGCATAAAAAAAATAATAACTTTGTAAGCATGTATTTTTACCATCAGCAATTACAGTACACATTTACCAATTAAAATCTGAAAATTAAATTGATATAACTTATCGTGAAATATTACTTGTATGAAAATTTTATAAGGATTGAATATTTACTGTTGATGATATTTCTCTTTTTTGTGGTTGTTGAAATGTTTTGAGATTTATGATTTAAGCCGATAAATATTTTATAGGTCGTAATTTATTATTGTATTCCAATTGGTAAGTTTTGTTTGCACCTTATGATTTGTTAAAAAACAGGGATTATGGGTGGTGTGAATTTATTGCCTCCTAATCATTGGTCAGTTAATTTTACAGTTGTGATTGGTGTGATGAAGTGACATTTTGATTGGTCAATCGCATTTGTACTCGTGACTGGATAGGAAAATGCGGTATTCTGATTGGTTGGTCTCGGAATTAATCTGTAGGGGCGGTGAAACCTTAGTGTAATCTGCGATATGTTACGATGAATGCGCATGTGTATATTTTTATTGGCTTTGGTTTGGGAGGATTAGAATCGTGTACGTTTTGTATTTCATTTACTTTACACACGTTAAGTTACTGTTACGAGGAGACAGTAATAAAAAAAATGTTCAGAAATTTGCACTATTATTAAAAATTAGTGACTGACGCTCTCTTAATCTTTTATTTATTCTTTGAATAACCTGGGCCAATAATAATAAAATCTCAAATCAAAATTAATTGATTAAATCCACTGAAGAGTATAACAGTTTACTATGCAATAATTCACTGTTACGTCAAAACATTATCATGTCGCTATTAGTTCAAATGCTTTCATCTGAAGTTGAAAACAAACGACAAAACATTTTCGTCTCCATTGAACTCTAGAAGGAAAACCATTAATTTAGGTAGGTATTCATTCTAATTATTAGTGGCATACTCGTACACCATACAATCGGTATGTATATGTGATTTTTAATAAATAACCAGTATAAATAAAAATATTTTTCCACCAATTTATATAATACAAAATCAAACGATTTTCTTTTACAGATGAATCTTTCGATGAGTTTTTACTTTCCCGACAAATATAGCTAGAATGGGAAAGTTGGTGATCATGTCAAAAATGGGGTATCACATCACAAAAGAGATATAAGTGCAAACGGCTACAATAAGTTAAGGTTTCAAAAAGAAGAGAAGATTACCTCAAAGAGAACAGAAGAAGTTCCATCCAATAAACAAGAAATTTTAAGACTAGCTAAGTGTTCTATCTGGAGTGTTGCGACTTATGGTGCGGAAAAGTGGACTCTAAAAAGAAGATGAAAGCAGAATAGGGGCTCTGTAGATGTGGACGTGGGGAAAGATGAAGGATGTTCGTCGGGATGATAAAATTAGAAACGAGGTGGTGTTAAAAACGATTGAGGAAGATAGGCAAATTCTGAGGAAAATATAAGGTTAAAAGATGAATTGGATTGGGAATGTGATAAGAAAACATTGCTTGATGGGTACAGTGGCTGAAGGAATGGTTAAAGGAAGGATAGGAAGAGATAGAAGACGATATCAGTTAACAGACAAGGAAATAAGTACAAACAATGAAAAGAAGTGGACAGAGTCCTGAGGAGTGAAAAGTGGCCGTGAGAGAACCTGCTTTGGAGCATAACTACCGTTGATGATGATGTATATACCAGGGACGATCAGAAAATAAGTTACACCCCCACTATAAAAGAAACACATATTTATAAGACAATTTTTCTTTTTTTGAACAAAAAACTGCATGTTTTTATCTATTTTTCGACATAATCACAAAGTTTTTCTAAACACTTTTCACACATGTGTGACAAGTTTTTCAATTCCAATCGGATAACGATTTCGTCCAATTTCCTTCAACCATTTAAGCACCGCTTCCTTCACCTTCAACCTCATCAGCGAAACGCTCCCCTCCCACCTATCGCTTGAGAGGACCAAACAGGTTGCCAGTTGAATTTTTACAGTAACTCCTTTGTTACATGGGATGAACGAGGAGTACCCTTGTCGTGAAGAAAAACGACCCCATCGCTTAATCTTCCGGATCTTCGATCTTTAATGGTCTTACGCAATTTTTTTAAAGTCTCACAATAAGATTCGGCATTGATTTTTGTTCCTCGGGGCATAAATTCACTGTAAACGACTCCCTCAGAATCAAAAAGGACCGTCAGAATAACCTTTCGAGCATGTGGGGATATTTTCACTTTTTGGCTGCGGCGAATTTTTGTGTCTCGATTCATGTGATGCTCGTTTAGTCTCAGGAGTGTAATGAAGCACCCAGGTCTCATCCCGTGTGATGATTTGTTTCAAAAACTGTGGACCAGTCCTGGAATAACATTGAAGAAAAGAAAGAGCAGACGCAAAACGTTGATGTTTGTGGTTCGGTCAACAGATGTCGCACCCATCGTGCACACATCTTACGGTAACCAAGCTGATCGTGAATAATCACAAACACACTACCATAACTGATGTTAAGTTCACTCAAAATCTTTTCATTCACGCGTTCCGCGTTGTCCGTCGTGTTTGCAGTTGAAGGACGCCTAGCACGCAGTTCGTTAGTCACATTTCTTCTCCCGTCTCTGAATGTTTGGCACCATTTTGTGATCATCAGACGTGACATTGCACTTTCACCGTATACCTTAACAATTTGGTGATGAATTTCACAACAATTGCAACTTTCTTCGCACCAAAATCGGACTACTGAACGCACTTCTACGCTGGACGAAAAACATCAGAGGACACACCATTTTGACAACGACACTACAAATGTACTGAATGTCGTACATAATTGCTGCTGGGGAAGCGCGAAGACAACCCCAACTCCGTAAGGAAAGACATCCGTTTTGTGAGGCTTCCGGTTCACACACCCTCCTTCCTATACCTAAATGTTTTGTAGTTTTAAATCATAGCCATCAACTGTTTTAAATCATAATAGTCTACAAAGTTACCGAAGTTCGTTCTGGCAATGCAAGCTTGCACATTCTCAACTGTTTTTTCTTCAATGTTTCTGTTAAGATTTTACCATGATTCCGACAATCACTCAATAGAATGCTAGATTGCTTCCTTTTTTATCGGTAGAATAATTGCCCATTCCTAGCTTGATATACATCATGAATTATTATGCACTGATCAAAATAAAATATTTATGAACTTATTTTCGAAGTTCTCCCTCGAACTTCTTCAAGCTTACGGAATTGTTTAACTTTAAAACGCGTTCCTAATACCGCTTACTGATCGCAAATATTTTATATGCGTTGATAAAATTTTTCCGCATCATATTATTTTGATTGGATAAAGTAAAAATTTTGTGAGAGTTTTGGTTTGTAGTAGTTGAGAACGTAAGAATGTATCTTGTTAAATTTCTTAAATATATTATGTAAAAGGGGTTCTTTTTCAGTACGAGGCTTTAAACACTGGGTAGCTATTTATAACAGGAAACTTGAAAATCGTGGTTGTGCTCTCTAGAGCTGACGAATTCAGGTAATTATGTTTACCGAATATTAAGGAATACTTTGATATAAATTTTAAGAGCAAGGCTAGTTGTGAATTACTTAAAATATTTTCAGTTTTTTTTAAAAATACTTTTACGTTCCTGGGATCATAGCTATATAACTATACTGCATGAAGTAAAGTACGGTAATTAGTCAAGAAAGGGATATTATTGGTTTTTTGCATTTCTAGACGTTTCGTGGCCAAGGAACCCCCCCCCCCCCAAAAAAAAAACAAAAAAAAAATAGTGTAATATTCATACGTGTGTTGGCATATTTGAAACTTAATACCTTTGATCAGACAAACCGATTTTGATAAATTTTGTACAAAGACTCTTGTTTATGGAGCAATTTGTTGGTAAAATTTGACGAACAATATCTCCAGGGGAGTAGATAATTTTTTATGGTCAATTTCCTAAAAGTTTTGCGAATATAACCCTACTTTATATTACTTTCAGTACGTGCGTAGATATTTATCTCATCATTTTTAAACAATTTTTCCCCAAAATTCCCCCATCACCAAAAATCGCAAAAAAATGTTTTTATTTATTGCATATTTTTTAGCAAATATTTTTTAATGTCATCGTAGGCATAGTAGTAATGCAAGCGACAGTAAAAAAAATAATATTTGGGGTAATATTGTGGGGGAAACCTATCAGTGATTAAAAATATCGACTTTTAAAAATTTTTCAAAACTTTATATTATTAAACATTTAAATAAACTTTTATTAATTATATTAACCAATAATATATTGGATAACGTTTTTTGGGTGTACATTTTTTAGTGTTTTTAACATAGTAAACGTAGAAAAATTTAAACTTTTTTTAGAACGTGATTTTGAAGGTGGGACAGTAGAAAAAATAATAAATACCAATTTTTTTTTTCAACTTTTTAAGCTTTTTTTTGGTTTATTTAAAATATAATTATAATTTTACGATGAAATTCATCATGAATTATTCCCATACCCAAAAAAAAATAATCTTAGATAACTTCTTTCATGAATAATTATTTTTTTGTTATAAAAGAATAAATACCAATGTCAATGAAGTTATTTCAGCTTTGTTGTCAGCTCTTTTTAATTTTTTTTAGGACATTAATAAATATTTTTCTTTTTTTATTACCAAATTTGCAGTTTTATTGTGATAACATTAATATTCTAAATAAATAATGTATCCTACGTCATTGAAGAAAATTTTTTTACAATTTAAAAAAAACATTTTTTATTCGTTACAGTTGTTGGAAAACATTTTTAGCCCACGTCTTAAACAAACATACATTATTCTTGTTTTCAGTAATTCACTGGTGAATATATATATATATATATATATATATATATATATATATATAGTGGCACGTGCACTTACACTCGCATACAAAAATACACACTGCTATAAGTACAAGAAATATCTAACTATACACTATACTAGTACACCTACATGAATCGGCTATTTTAAGTATAAATTTAATATTTGTTAGTGTTACAAAAATTTCTGTCAAATTTTGTAGAACCCACTTAACGCGCGCGCTCTGTACATATACACACAAACTCAAATTTTGGATTTACAAATCCAAACACAAAATTACACATATAATTTTGTGTTAAAGCCCTGATTTTTTACTAATTTTAAAACTTTATTCTCAAGACGCTTAACAAATATTAATGCGATTCATCTATTCGAACTTGAGATATCAATTTTTATTTAAAAATAACAAAATGGTGGACAGGGGATGAACGAAGGAGAAATTGCCATTTTTCCTAAGGATATTTTTTGTTTGGTTTTACAAGTAGAATCCGAAAAAGCATAGCCAGCCCACCATTTTAGAAACACTCTGTATATTCTCGTAAATTAAAAAAAAAATTCACCGGTAATGTTTACAAAAAGTTCAATTCCCCTTTCGAGGTATAACACATTTGTGAAATATAAAGCTACGTATAGGTCAACATATAAACACATAAAAACTCGCTCACGTAAACAAACGGAATTTAAAAAAAAAAGTAGTGTTTTCGAATACACAGGATTTATGTCAAAGTACGTGAAAATATTAAAGCAGCCGATAAAAATTGTTTTGTCAAGAAAAAATAGTCGATTCAAATTTTAAGAATTTTCACAACCTTTATGAGAAATTAATTTGAAATTCCTTTTCCGTTGATTTTATCCTTTGAATTAAAAAAAAAATAAAAATATTTTATCATGAATGTGTAATCAGATAACTCTTTAAATCAAAGAGGTAACCCCTAGTTAAAAGAAAATTAATAAATCCTACTATAGAAGCCGTTGCTCATTTTAAAGGATTAAAAACAATTTTTTTAAATTACTTTCGCAGCGCGTAAATACTAAAAAATCTTGAGGAAAAGTTTAGATTCCAGTAAGGATTACGATAAATCTATTTTTTGTGATCGGTTCAGTTGTTCATGAAAACATGATGACATATAAGAAATAAATCTAATGGATGGATTAGTTTTTTCATTTCTATGTCGAAATAAAAGAACAGAATTATGAAAAAATTATACGCCGAGGTGTAATTATTTTCCCTTAACAAAATTTAACACGAATTCGATAAAAAAAAAACTAATATTGTATAGAAAGATCTTGAAAATTCATTTCTAGACCTTAAAGCTATTTTAAACTTAATATCGGAACCAGATTCGAATGGATATTGATTTTATCAACATATATTCGACGCATGGATGCCGGTATAACAAAGAATACAGAATGTATAAGACGATAAAAAAGGCGCCTAAACTCACGTGTTTGGTTGGAAGGACCACTTATGATGGCGTAACATAATTTCACACAACATATATTTTTTAAAACGCGTTCATGCATGGGTCAAAGATCGGTTTGCATTCATCCGTGACAGTCTATATGTAGTCGTATAGCTTGTCGGTTAGAATAAAAAGAAGACTAAATTTGCTTCATTTTTCATTTAAAATTTAATATAAATACAGTTACGTTTGAACGTGCATTCTTGTAACCGCATTTACATTTTACAATTATAAATATTAAACATTTTTAGAGCTACCGATTTAATATTATTATTAAATTATATCGCTTTTAACTTAAATCAAATAATAAGAGAATAACCCCTTACCGATGTGTAACAATGATTAACAACAGGGAGATAATATTACCTGGGGAAAGAATGCTGTCAAATTTTGATAAAAACTAGAAAAACTATACCCGAAAAATTTCCTACTTGCATAGTTTTTGGATTCATATCCTGAACAGTATTTTAACTGAAATTTATATATCATATTTTATCTCAAGACTGATAAACAATAAAAATAAAAAAAATAGGATGAGATGACAACCCGATTACCAAAACAAAATTTACAATAGATCTTTACTAAATCAAATCAACATAACAGAAATTTTAAATTAATTTTATTATAAAATGGGATAAAAGAAAAATACAGAATTCTTGATGTACGAAATTCTATGAACACAACTACCCAACAAGAGATAAATATTAAAAATTAAAAACCACAACTGGCGAAAAAGACATTTCTGACAAACGTTGCTCCTTTTGTTCTGGTTTGATGACATCGAGATTTTGTATTATACAAGCAAATACCCCGTTTGAATTTTGAAAATCAGACGATTGTTTGCAGAGATATTATAAAAGCACCCCGTTGCACCTCCGAAAACAACGCCCCAGAGGAACCCCGTTTGTTACCAGTTGATGGTGATCATTGGTCTAGCCTCGCACGAGGTGGTCGCATCGTCTCATCATTCTAGCCTCACACGCAGTGGTCCATGGGAAGCCTATTATTATTAAACAGAAATCTTTATTAAACAGAATTTTTTTAAATTTATTTAATATATTTTATCAAGAAGTTAGTTAGAATTTCGCCGGTAAGAGGCTGCAGAATTGGACGAAAATAGGAAAAAATTAATAATAAATATGAAATATTATATTTCAGTTCAGTTAGATTTGTAATAAAGAATATTTTCAAAAAATACCTTCAATTTTGTTAGACAGCGTTTTTTTTCTTCCATTTGATGAACCGCGAGACTCGAATATGTCACTTTTTCCTCAAAAAGGTGGATTTACGAATCGCATCGCTAGGTAGCAGTACTTAACGGCGCATTTGAAGTTACGAATGATCTGATACATAAACTTGATAATGTACTTGAAATAATAAAATTTAAAAGAAAATAAACTACAGTTTGTTTTAATAGTAAATGCTCTTATGTAAATGAAAGTATTGAAACAATTTTTTTTTTTAGTTCTCATCAATTTATTGAAAAAAAAATAAAAGTATTAGTTTTTAAGAGATTATAGCTGCTAATAAAACAAAAAAAACCACGAACAGTAGGAAAGTGTTGCAAATGTGGCAACAAAGATTTTTTACATAAAACAGAGAAATAAATTCGATCAGTAAAATTTTTATTATACAATTAGAACTATTTAAACTAATTGATGGAAAAATAAAAAAAGTTAATTTAATAATTAATAATAATAATAATGATAATAATATGAAAAGTGTGTCCATGGATACGATAAAAATCGAGGGTTACATTTGTAAAGTAATAAGTGCAATATTACATCACGGATCTTCGATTCGTGAAGGACATTGAACAAGTTTTATTACAAAAGGAAAAATATAGTATGAACTGAATGTTATGATAATAAAAAAAAAAAATTGCCGTGAAATCCAAAAAATGTATATTTGTTTGTTCTAGAAAGGCAATAAATTTTAATAATAAATCCATAAGATAACAATCAGTAATTCATAAAAAAAATGAAAGAATAATCTAACAAATCGCAGTGCTATCAAAAAAAAAAAAAATTACAATGAAATTGTTGAAATTTTAGTTTAATTAATTCTTTTTTTATTTTATTTTCATGAAACTGTAATTTTACAGTAAGAGTTACACAAATATAATTTCTTCCGTTCAAAAAACAAAAATGTCTGCAATATAAATAAAATTGTTTTTAACAAAATAATACTGACATCAAAAAAGATAAGACACTACATTTTTATTAAATTTGTTATTAATTTATAAATTTGTTATAAAAAAATACATGTTAAATATACATAATAAACAAAAGATCTACAATAATAGATAATAAACAATGTTTAAGCTTTCCATATATAAAGAAAAAAATAGAAAAATTTGTTACAAAACTCTTACCGGCCCGATTTCATTCATATGTAAAACATATCACATTTACAAAAATAATACAATTCTTATAATTATTTGTTGTTTAATGAATTGAAATCGGGCCGGTAAGAGTTTTGTAACAATTTTTTCTTATTATATGGAACGCCTTAAACATTATTTATTATATATTATTGTATATCTATTGTGTATTACATATATATAACATGTATTTTTTTTTAAACAAAATTCTAAATTAATAACAGAATTTGATAATAGAAATGTACTGTCTTACCATTATTGATCAGTATCATTATGTTAAAAACAGTTTTATTTATATTACAGAAATTTTTGTTTTTTGAGCGGAAGAAATGATATCTGCAAGACTCTTACCGTACTGTTTACAATTTCATTTTTTTTTTTATTTAACCAAAGTTTAATTCTGTTATTTTTGTAATAGTATTCATTCGATTGATTAGAATGATTCATTTCAAATCCAGCTCTCACAGTGATAAGAGGCTCATAATTCTCAATTCATTAAAGTTTGTGCTATATATATATATATATATATCTCATATATCATAGAGTATATCATAGAGGATATCATAGAGTATATATATATATATATATACTCTATGACAAACCCGGTAACGTAAGGATTCCAACGCGGGGTCGACAGGGTCGTACATCTAAATCAGTTAAGCCGTTGAGCTACTACGTTGGAACAAACATACAAACATACACCCTAAATATATTACACTCATTTTTCAGCAGTCGTGTAAATGGAGTGTAATGTATTTAGGGTGTATGTATGTTTGTTTCACCGTAGCAGCTCAATGGCTGAACCGATTTAGATTTACGACCCCGCGTTGGAATCCTTACATTACTGGGAGTGTTATAAGCTATATATACACGAGTATATACATTTAAATAAATTTAAACAATATGAGAAACGTTTACTACAAGAAATACTATGTACAATGTTGTCACCCGCACGCTCTTTAATTATCCCATATTAGTAATAATTATCCTATATTAAAAAGCAATATTTGTTACCCGTACGCCTAACGCGCTCAGAATGCGTTCATTTGAAAATCAAATGCGAATTTCAAAAACCGCCCCCAGAAGTTTCTCATTTCAATTGTTAGGTGGCGAACTCTTTTGTGTCGAAAAAATTTTGAATTTTGAATTTCTAGTTGATTATTGATAACTAAATCAACATAAAAATTTTTAATAAAAATATTTTTATGAAAAGAAATAAATTTTTATATTTATAAATATTTTTATAAAAGAAAGTTTTTATAAAAAAAAAATATTTTTATGCAAAATTGATCTACAAAAAGAAGACAAAATATATGATATTAGATGGAGAAGAGGAGAGGATTGAAATTAAGATAGGAAATGAAGTTTTAGTGCCGGTGAAGAAATTTCAGTAGTTAGAGAGCTTTACAACTGATGACCTGACTTCCAGAATGGAAATTAAAACAAGAAATCAAGATGTAAGCAGGTATTTAATTAGAAGGGAAGACTGCTGTGTGGAAAGAAACTTAGCGTTAAGGAAGAGAGTAATGAAATGTTTTATTTGGAGTGTGATGTTCTATGAGCTGAAATATGGACAATGAGATAGGTAGACAGAAAACGAATTGAGGCTTTTGAGCGATTGGGGTTTGGCGCAGAATGATAAATGTCAGATCGTAAGACCGTACAACAAATGAAGAAGCATTAAGAAGAATCGAAAATAACAGGAAAATGATAAATGAGATTGAATATAAGAAAAGGAACCGGCTAGGACATTGTATGAGAAGGTGTTTATTAGTGGATGCGAAAGAAAGCTTGGTGAATGGAAGGAAAGAAGAAATTTCAAACGATGAATAGGATTATGGAAAAGGGAAAATATGCGGAAATAAGGAGGTTAGCAAAGGATAGAATAAAGTGAAGAGCAGCTGCCCATGACCCTATACGAGTTCTACTCGAATAATTATTTGATAACTACTTCATAAAATTCAATGCAGCGGATCAAGAGTTACAGGTTACTGGGTAAAAACGATTACATTATCAAGCCAAAAACATAAACGTTCTACCAAGATGCGTTGTTATCCGTCAGGGATACAAAAAACTAATTAAGAAAGCGGGTAAAACTGATTAATTTATTCAATAAAAAGTTCATATTGTTTAAGAGCTTCTGTATAAAGAATAATCTGAATAAACAACAATTATAACAAACAGTTTTAAAATTTTGACAACACATAAATTTTAGTTTAAATAAAACTTAACCTTCCTTTTTTTATAATCCTGTGAAAATATATGGAATCTTTCCTATTTTTAAATCTTGATAAAAATCATCTTCATTGGTATTTATAGATAATTGCTATACGATCCAGTCATGTTTACTATAATATGTGTAATCTCGTATTATA